>NC_136491.1:52305490-52442990 GCF_053919585.1 Euprymna scolopes
TGTAATGTTTATTAATTCCACCCGCTGATTTGACATCATAAATCCAGATGGCTTTGTGACTCGGTTCGAGTCATCCAACAGTAATTATCGCTTCCTACTTTAATTATTGTGTATGCATGTCAGTAGATATAAACTTCATTATTAATCTATAAGTTTCAGTTATCTGTGTGAAAAGTCAAAAAATAGAAATACGACCATCAGGAATATTTTATTGTCGAGACCATCGATCCTCCGGACGTGTAATACCGTAAATTCAGATTTTTTTTAACTTACCGATTTTTGCATCTGCGTCGGCGTTAAGCGTTCGTATCTTATATACATTCAATTGGTAAATTTGCAAAAGCATGTTATGTACATCGTTGTAACTGAATGGCGGTTTGTTTTTATTTTTAACATATTTTTGAAAACGTTTATTTCGGTAAGTGTTGTATTTAGAAAGGTTTAAAAGATTTTTTTAATTTTTGTTTTGTAAATTGTATTATTTACTTGACAATTGTTTTATTGTTTTTCTTATTTTTTCAGCGGCAATGGACTTAGTTACACTCAGCTAAATATTAAAGATTTAAACATTAGATTACGATTAAATGTCTGATAATTACTTACGTAAATCACAAATATATATTTTTTAATTTTCTGAATTCGTAGTAGTGGGTCGACATTAGTGGAAATTTGAAATTATTGCACTGTAACAACTGTTGTTGCAACAGAGTGTTAAGAGAAATCCTTCAAGAATGAGGCAACATTTAAGAAATCTGCTTAACGAAGTATATAGTCATCTATAGCGCTCAATATCTTGAGTATAGTTTATTATTATAAGGTATTTTTTCAAACTACTATAAATTATTGCACAATAAAAATTATTAAATTAAAACAAAAATCATTTGTATTGTAAAAAAAATCTTAATTTTGTTATTTTTAAAAATTAAATTTGCTTTATTTTTAAGATTTTTCCTTCCTATGTTTCAAGAAAACATAAAAACAATTTTAAGCATCCACAAAGTAACTTGGCATTTGCCACGGACCATATGCGTAAATGCTGTTATCCCTACACCCCTTTTAAAAGGACAAATTTGCAATGTCAAAGTGTCTTTGCGATGTTGTCCTAATGGATACTGTATTCGTTTACGAGCTTAGCATTGAGGTTCGCACCCACCATGTACCATTTTTCTTTTTTAAATAACATGAGTTATAATAATCATTTTAAAAATATAAACGTTTCTTTTGGTTTAAAACTGTATGATTTTGTTATTTTAAAAATTAAATTATTTCAAGTTCGTTTTATTTTTAACTTTTTACCTTCCTACCTTTGAAGGAGATATAAACAAATCTGAAGTTTACTGAATGCCACAGACCGTAAAGAGTAATCTTTCTAGACTAGGTAGCATTTTAGAAATTCGATTAAACTAGTATATCGTCATCCAAAAGTGCTTAAATATCCCGAGAATAGTTTCATCTCTTTGTATCCCTTCTGCCGAAATATTTGGTAGGGAGGTGCTCAAATACTTCTTTTTAGGGACATTTTCGTGTTTTTATTAATTATTTTAAGTTTTTATGTTCTAAAATAAGATTGCCGTATATTTTGTTTTTGAAGTTGTTACATTTAAGTACAGTTACCAAATCCCTCCTCAATATACTTGGATAGAAGTAGGAAGTATCGACGTTGCCCACGACGGAATTGACATATACCAATGAAAAATTGCTCAATATCCTTAGTATAGCAGGTGTGTCATTCTTCTATTTACTATTTAGGGGGCAAGGCAACTAGTACTAGTGCTAGTATGTATTTCAAACATAATCCATATCTATCTATATACTTATACATCAAAAGGCACTTTGTCCGTGTGTGAATTCGGCTCCTACGGACTCCGAAACGGTTGGGTTGATGTTTATGAGATTTTAGAGAAATATACTTTATGTGTCTGGGAGTATTCTTAAATAGGTGTTGTATACCAGTGCCTTTGATAAGTATCGACAATCGTTGATAAATAATTTAAATCTCCTACTAAAGAAAGAACAGAACGATTTTGAACAAAATCAGTACCTTACAAGTTCTAAAATCACAAGTGCATTTGGGAAGTTTATTACAGCACAAGCAGAAAGACCTGGCGCATAAAATCTGCAATAGCTTCTTCAGGAGCACGTTCAAAATGAATGTTTCTATGTGGAACACAGTTGAAACATGGTACTTGATTTTTTTTTTCATTGTAAACTTTAATTCAAACCATTATCTAAAATGGTTTTAGAAAATCAACAGAAGGTTCTTTGATAAGATGGGTGCGTATTCGGAAATGCTTCTGTTTAGGCCCCAATCCATGATACTTGACATTTGCATTTTAAACGTGAATTGAAGCCATTTATTGATTTTTTTTGTAAAATTAACAGTAGATTTTATTCAGTGCAATGTAACTACAAAGTAATATGGACTAAGTTACTGCCCAAAGGCACGTGAAGTTTCCTCCCGGTGCTCCGTAATGGGTGACCGACTAAAGCGGACAATCAATCGATTTGATTGAAAAATGTGAATTTCAACTATTCAGATTAAAATAAACGTGTGGTGTCGAACATTCGTTGATCTCCATTCAATTCCGGGAAACGTCGGATCTCTCTGTTAGTATATATATATATATATATATATATATATATATATATATATATATATATATATATATATATATATATATATGCAGAAGAAATCGAGGTAAGCATCGTTTAAACATTCACCATGATGTTTAACAATTTTGCATGAATCAATGCATATTTTTTTTTTACCAAGGATGTATACTATTTATCATTGAACCCTATTATAATAAACATTAAACATTCTACGTATTTTACTTTGGGGATACAACAATTATCTAGTACTCTTTCGCTGTTTCACAGCTCATCAGTGCGGCTAGACAAGCAATACTCGATCGAAACCCGATCGCCCAAACGACAGTCGGAGCTTCTAACTATTTCACTATACGGCTGCTGCTATGCGAGCAGTGAATTAACAATGTTTTTACATTGTCCAAATACCTAAGCTCAATTTGTTTAAACAAAGAGCATCGCTTCATACGCTAATGATAATTTGTTTATCACTTCCAAAATGCTCAATCTAAGCTAGGGAGCATTATAGTCTCTCACACACACACACACACACACACACACACACACACACACACACACACACACATATACAGTGATGATCATATTTATTGGCACGGTAAAATAAAAGTTAAATTTTGTCTAATAAATTCTAAAAAAGGGATTAAATTAAAGAAAATAACAAAGTATATTATGTATTTTTAACTGGCCTTTCCGATGCAGCAATCGGATTTTAGAAAAAATAAATAACAAAGGAACAACAAACATAATTGCAAAAAAACCCTTGTTCAAAATTATTGGCACGGCTTTGTTTTTCTTTTAGTATCAGTATAATATCAATCAATTTCCGGTTTACGTGCTTTCTGAACTTTTTTATAGCCATATTATGCTTGTTTAACGCTAATTCAGTGAATAATTTTTTTCAGATAATTTTTAGATAGCGATTTATTTAAACTATTATAAGTGACTAAATTATAATTTTCAATCGCCATGGTTAAAACTAAGGAACACAGCGAAGACGTCAGGAAGCTTGTTGTAGCATGCCATACCGATGGGGAGGGCTATGATAAGATTTCAAAGAAGCTAAACCTTCCCAAATCCACTGTTAGAGCCATAATAAAC
This sequence comes from Euprymna scolopes, assembly GCF_053919585.1. Classification (NCBI taxonomy): domain Eukaryota; kingdom Metazoa; phylum Mollusca; class Cephalopoda; order Sepiida; family Sepiolidae; genus Euprymna; species Euprymna scolopes. The sequence goes on from NC_136491.1 coordinate 52,309,199, forward strand.
AAGTTCAAATCGCAAGGCCACGTTATGAGTTTAGAGGGTAGAGGGAGAAAAAGGATTCTTTCCCCAAGAGATGAACGGAAAATTGTTCGACAAGTAAAACAAAACCCAAGGATCTCTGTTGGGGAGATTGTTGATGAACAGAGCACCTCTGGAGTGAATGTATCTCGACATACAGTTGGTAGAGTTTTGAAGAGAGCTGGTTTAAAAGCATGTCGTCCGAGAAAGACTCCCTTATTGAAGCCTATGCACCTGAAAGCAAGGCTAGCCTTTGCAAAACGTCATATTGATAAAGATGTTGCATTCTGGAAACGTGTTCTATGGACTGACGAAACGAAAATAGAGTTATTTGGCCATAATAAAGTGTCTTATATTTACAGAAAATCTAGCGAAGTTTTCCTGCCTAAGAACACCATACCCACAGTGAAGCACGGTGGAGGCAGTTTGATGTTTTTGGGATCCTTTGGTGCCTCTGGACCAGGGCGACTTGTTAAGGTCACAGGTAGCATAAAAAAGGAAGATTATGTTAAAATATTGGATGAAAACCTGAAAGACTCTGCTAAAGAGCTCTCACTTGGTCGTCGTTGGTGGTTCATGCAAGATAATGACCCAAAGCATTCGGCTAAACTGACTAAGAAATGGCTTGAGGACAATCATATAATGTTTTGGAGTGGCCATCACAAAGCCCAGACCTTAATCCAATTGAAAATTTATGGAGAACATTAAAATTGAGGGTAACGCAAAGGAAGCCTAAGAATCTTATTCAATTGGAAGATTATTGTCAGGAAGAGTGGGCTAAAATTACTACTGAAGAGTGCAACAACATGGTTGTAAACTATGAAAAGCGACTGAGGAAGGTAATCAAGGCCAAAGGCTATACAATTGATTATTAAATAAATCGTGCCAATAATTTTGAACAAGGGTTTTTTGCAATTATGTTTGTTGTTCCTTTGTTATTTATTTTTTCTAAAATCCGATTGCTGCATCGGAAAGGCCAGTTAAAAATACATAATATACTTTGTTATTTTCTTTAATTTAATCCCTTTTTTAGAATTTATTAGACAAAATTTAACTTTTATTTTACCGTGCCAATAAATATGATCTTCACTGTATATATATATATATATATATATATATATATATATATATATATATATATATATATATATATATATATATATATATATATATATATATATTTATATATATGTATATGTATGTAATAGAATATAATGCGATAAAATACAGAATTAGTACTCCAAAAAGTAATAAATGCCTTATTCTTTATACGTAAAATGTGTGTGTTTAAAGTAATCTAAATTTTCACATGTAAATTCAAGAAATAAAGGGAAATAACTGAGGACGTCATAACCAAATATTTTTCACTCCACACCAATTTTAAACACAACTTTCAAGAACGTGTTTAAGGGAAAATTATTGCATTTATTTTAAGATTTCCTATTCTTCAACAAACGTCTTTGAAATAAAATGAAGCTGATGATGACGGTTCTCATACTGGTTTTTCCTCCCTTTTTTTTGATCGGCCATTTTTGGCTGGAAACTGACTTCTCATTGGGCTACTGCTCTGTCTGAAATAAAACAATTTTCATTAGTTCAGCCTTTTTGAAGGCTTTCTAATCGAATTATATACATCGTAACGCTGGACTTATTTTGGACTCTATTCTCTCTAAAGTATTATTTTGCATTTCGAATAAACTTGAGAGGATTTTCATTTCAGCTGCGATATTATACGCGTTTTTTATATTTGTTTTACATAGCCAATATTTTTTCACCTCTTTTTTTATTTGGCAATTTACAACTACAATAAATCGCGGTTTCACTTAATGCTTTAACTATCAAATTCTAGCATTGCTACAAATATAATTTGCTGATTTCTTTATGCCCTATGATGAAAAGAATAAGAAGAACAGCATTCTTTTAAACTCCGCGGAATGAGGACTGTGTATATTGTTTTTTGGAGTGTCCAGTCGAACAATAAATTTTGATTGCAAAGTTCAATTTACAGTTTTATTTTTCTTTCTCATATATATATATATATATATATATATATATATATATATATATATATATATGTGTGTGTGTGTGTGTGTATGTGTATGTGTGTGTATGTGAATATATTCGTGTGTGTATGCGATCGAACTGGCTTTACAAACTCATATTTTCCTGATTCAAGCAATATACTTCAGGTAAAATTACTGACGCAACGGGTCACATTGTTCTTGTAAAATCTATAAAAGTCTGTATTAAGTATGAAAATTAATTTATGAAACAACGTACCTTTTGTATACGTAAATGGAACTGTAAACTAACAAAGACATGAGTATACGAATTTTTAGACTCAATGTACACAGCTTTAGTTTTTTGTTTTATGCAGCTGAAATGTATACTATTTTAAGTGATATCCGTGTTTGTTCGTGTTTACAATTAAATATTTTAAAGCAGATCACGTATAAACATGGAAGCCGACATAAAACTTTCAGCAGGTTAAGAAAAAATTGAATTCTTTTCACTGTTTTATTTATTTATTTTTGGAAAAGTACTATTAATTATTCACCGTAGTTTAAAAATAAAAAAAATATTTTATTTTATAAAATCTAACTTTAAAGAATTTTAAAATAGAATGTTGTATTTTAAAACTGCAAGAAAACGTAAAAAATAAAAGACTAAAAAAAATGTCCACTTATTTGTTGTTTATTTATTGTTTTATCCCGCAGCTCTTTCCGTTCTGTTGGCTATTCTATCAACAACATATTTTAACGTAATAAATAATAATCTTAATTAGAAAAATTGAAACAAGTCTATTGCTATAAATGGTAATTAATATACATCTATTTATTAGAATCGATTTTTAATGTAATATGCAAATGAGATATCTGCTTGAATATAGATTTTGTTTGAATACATGCTCATATAGAAAAATAAATTAATAAGATTTTATGAAAGTTCCATTCTAATATAAAAAAATAATTTGTGAAACTGTACATTTTGTATATATTAGTCAATCTGTGTAGAAACAAACAAACAGATAGGCATACGAATTTATTATAATATTACCTTTAAATTCGACGAAGACCCCATAGGGTGTTCACTAATAAATGCAGTTTTAGGTTGTCCCTGTCTTGAACACCCAGGAATGTTCAGCAGCTTGGCCGTGATTGTCTATAAAATGTACAGGGTTGGATGCACGATTCTGCTTATTCTTTTTCCACAAGTACTCCACAAAGTAAAATGAAGAAAACAAAGGGAAGCAATTTAAAGTAATCGGGAAAGTAGGTGTGATGCGTGCTCAGGATGCGTTTTTTTAGATCCGCGGACCACAGCCGTTCCCCGCGCTAAGATAGGTGTCCTTTCGTTCACTCTCTCCGGAAGGAAAATAACTTAAATTGACTGTCCAGACTAAAAGTTAAGTTATAAATCTCGAGGACAATAAATAAAACTCCACTAGTCATTTCTTCGTTTTTACAAAATTATATTATCAAATAAAACTTTTATACTGCAATGATCTGTATTACACAGTTAAATTTAATTCCGAATACATCATTTGCAACAACCCAATTAGTTACAGTTAAATGTAAGAGTTAGTTTAAATTTTTAAAAATATCTGTTTTTCTCTCTTTCTTTTATTATTTCTGTCGGCTTGGTGGTCAGTGAGCGTGGAGTGAATGTGTGGTGTATGAAATATAGTTAGTAAGTGGGGAGCTTGTTAAAAACTGACAAAATTTGCCCCCCCCCGGAGTTTTCATACCCAGATAAACGGGTAGGTCTGGCAAACCATGTTTTTTTCCCACCACTAGTTAATAACCACTACGTAAGAATCCTTTCTTAATCGATTGATCAATCATACAATTTCCCAATGACAAGTTTCTCCCGCCGGGTCAGTTCCGGTCCTTGACCCCAAACGTCAACCCAGCTTTTGTAAACCCAAAACAACAACCCATTAAAGTCCATTGCCAAGCAATTATTTCGTTAGTGAAATGTTATAATTATCTGAATGTTATTATCGTTCCCAAATCAGTTCAGTTGAATTTTAGATTTCTCATGCTTTAACTTAAGTCATCAACCTGCAAGGTTGGCCGAAGCCGGGCTACTCGAAATCGCCCCTGGTCGTTTTATATCAACAAACGTTCTAATCAACAGTTTTTTTGATTATCACTGTCAGGTTCGTTTTATCAAATGGGTTGCTTAAACTTGCGCGATTAGATATCTAAAGTCATTATAGAGGTCTGTGGCATATTTTCAATCAATAAGGGCAAGACTTGAACGCAGATCTAAAAATGTTATCATACCATCCCTGTTCAAGCTGAAACAGACCAATCAAAGTATTCTTACGCGCATCTATATCATAACCCTTGGGGATTTTTAAAGAATTTCCATTCTTTTGACGGTGGGCTCTTACAAAGACAGCATAAATTTAATAAACCACCCCTGTTCAAACTGTAACATACGCAATTTTTATCCTTGATGCATCTTCTATCATTGTATGTGGCCAGTTTAGTATCATGATAAGAGGTATTGAGGCATATTCGTGTACAGGCAGACACACTCAGAGACATTTAGCTTTATTATATGTTACCCGGAAACAAAAAAAATAAAATAGAATAGTTTAACCAGTGCGCATTAAACTTACATATATAAACGAAAAAAACAAACAAACACACACAACAGAAATTATAATACTTAATATAACATTGCCGAGTAGAAATATGGGTTATACTACAAAGTGGACAATTTCTATTTTATTCTAAACTTTCGATTTGAAAATCATAGTGACGATGTTGATAATGTTGAAAGGTGGCCAGTTATATTCTAACATACTATCCCTGCAGCTAAAATGAAGTCATTTCCTGAATCGCGTTCAAAAATTTGTTTCCGTTTTTAAGGAGCCAGTTTTCTTCCGCCTTTAACGAATATGTTATCTGTTCGAACAAATAATAATTAATATATTAAAATAAAAATAAATATATTGACTTAACCAAACAAAGTGTTATACAAATAGTAAAACAATTCTATTACATAACACATTAATGAAGCATAGTTAATTAAGTTAATAGATTTTCTTTAATGTAATATGCAAATAAGGTGACTTCTTAAGTATAAATTGCGTTTGAATAATTTCAAAACTAGTCTGGGTGCCCGGCGTAGCCCGGGTGTTTGTGTGTGTGTTGAGCAAAAAAAAACAAATGTTGTAGTAGGCAGGCAGGCTCGAACCTGTAATGCGAAGGCGGAAAAGAAAGTGGAGGTGTGTGTGTGTGTAAGGGTGATGGTTGAGCTAAAAATGAGAAAAGTATGAAAATTGCCAGTTCAAAAAAAAGTGATTGTAGGCAGGTAGGCGCGAGCCCCTACTGCGAAGGAGGAAAAATGTGAAAAAAAGGGACGCCTAAGCTGTTGTGCCCATTGCCAAAACCGGAAGTGACGTAGGTTTAATTTAAGGTTAGACAATTGAAAAGTGGCGCTAACTCTCGAAAACATCGGCGAAAAAAGCGACCCCTCCCTATAGAACAGTGCCCGCTTCATGGTGAAGGAATTATTGTCCTTGGCCAATTTTTCGATATTTATCGTCCGAAGGGTCGAGCTTTAAAATAATACCTACTTCCTGGAATAGTTTTTTTTGCAAAACATACACACATATATATGCATACATTTAAACAGAAAGATGAGATTTATATTTTAGACTAGCCAGGGTGACTGTCGTTGTCCCGGTGTTTGGAGGTGTTTCTTGAGCAAAAAATACAGGGGGGAAGTAGGCAGGAAGAATCAAACACGTACTGTGAAGGATTAAAAGAAAGTGAAAGAAAAACGCGGGGCGTTAGCTGTTGCGCCCATCGCCAAAGTGGAATTCACGTAGGTTTACATTAAGTCCAGATAATCGAAAAGAGGGGATGACTTTCGAACATTTCGGCGAAGAAAGTGACTTTCCCTGAAGAAAAGTCTCCAGTTGAGGGTGAAGGAATTAATCTTTATAGCCAATATTTCGATATTTGTCATCCGAAAGGTCAAGCTTTCAAATGATATAGGTATAGTGAAAATCCATTTCTTCTCTCGAAAATTTTAGGCATACATACAAACATACATACATTAAACAGACAGGCGAGATTTATATTATAGGTAACGTTTAAGTGTTCTTTAGAAAAGTGTTTTCGATATGAGAATAAATTTATGTAACAATCTACCTTTTTTATATATTAATCAAATTGTAAACATCATGCAAACAAACAAACAGAAAGGAATACTATCTTATAAGAGTAGATGAATATATATATATATATATATATATATATATATATATATATATATAGTCAAATCTCTATACTATGTCACAAATCGGGACCGAGTAAGAGTGATATAGCTACTACGGTTTGTAAAACGGACATATTTTCTCAAGTAAAAGAACCACTGGACAATATTTAAATAAAGAATAATAAACGCAATGCATATAATAGTAGCATAGTTGCGAGATTGTGAGGTGGCACAGTTAATGTTCTAATTTAGTTAACCCCTCTGTATTCGTCTGGCATTATATAAGTTATGTAGTTTAACCGCTGGCAGGGAACACACTTTCATCTTAATATTGTAACCGCTTAACAAGACCAAAGAATTGGCGACTCATGGATTCAAAAAAAGGACCAACAAACTCGTATTTTTCTACCGTCTTTGAAAAAGAAAATTTGGGCCCACAAAGTTTTTTTCAATGACGAAAAACGACCTCACCTCGAAAAAGTTTATTTTTCTAAAAGCCCCGAGTAGACAAAATGTACAACGGTGTCTATTGCTAAAGAATTGACATAATTTATTTCTAACTTTTTCAGACAAAAGTTGCGAATTTTAAATAAGACATTTTTATTGCCCTATAATCGTTTTCTTCATAAAAAGCCTTTATTTTTGGACTATTCGTTGAAAGTTTGAAAGTTAACATTTTTTAATTTTAAACACACCAATAAAAAAAGAAAAAAGAAACTGGCTTTCTCTTGCGGGCTGGCTTACTTTCGATTGTGCAAATATCTTAATTTCCCTCTTTGCAAAGAGCCATTTTCGTTTTTAGTATATATTTGAAAAAAATAGTACTGTAACCTAAAAATTTATCTGTCGATAGTTTGCAAAGGCAATTCAACGAAATAATGTTGGAAATGCTAACACAGACAAAGAAGAAATTGAAATTATTTAAGTTATAGCAAGGAAAGAGAGTAACGACTCAGGCTAGAATATTTTTCTCAAAACATCGATCGAGTCAGCATTAGAAGATTTCACCCTCGTCCTGAAGAAGAGTGGGCTTTTGAGGCCTATTTTCGCAGATTTGCTGACGTATTCAGGATTAATTGTAAGCCATTGACCGAGCAGATGAAGGTTCCTCTTTTATTAAAAAAATTGGGAGCTGCAGAACATAAGTTTGTTGACTATATTATGCCTAAACAGGTTACGTAACGAGAATGCACAATCCCAGATGTCTCCGGCGGAAGTGATGTTCAATGTTCACGAGAAAATACGGTTAGCCTTTAATAAACAATTGCGAAAACAGATAAAACCCGCAAAGACAACTGTTCCCAAAAAGAATTGCATGCCGGGAGAAAAAATATTCATGGTGGAAAGACAACGTTCGACGCATAAGAAAAACTTGAGCCAAATACGCAAACGCACTTCCAACGAGTTTAGTGAAACTCCGCGAGAAGATGAAACGTTGGACCTACTGTATGACGCATTTTATCATAGTACCGAAATGCGTCGTTTCGGCAGTAAAAAGAAACTGCAGATCAACTGGAGAAAGAAAATCTATCTTTCGCAGGAGGGGTGTCTTATGGAGTAATTAACACTGCTATATCTATTATATTATGATTTGACAGGACAAGTCAATTATTTCTGCAGTGTAGCAGAGAGCCCACGCATAGTTTAACCGCTCGCAGTGAACCCCAGGAATCTTTCACCTTAATATTGTGACCCCCTAAGCAGGACCACAATAGTAAATTCATTTTATTGAACTTTGTCCTGGTATAATAGTGAGAGTGTCATAGTAGCGGGACTTTACATATACATATATATATATATATATATATATATATATATATATATATATATATATGTATGTATATGTATATATATATATATATATATATATATATATATATATATATATATATATATAATCCCACTACTATGTCACTCTCGCTATTATACCAGGACAAAGTTCAATAAAAAATAAATTTTATATATATATATATATATATATATATATATATATATATATATATGTGTGTGTGTGTGTGTGTGTGTGTGTGCGTGTGTGTGTGTGTATGCACAAAATATACAAAGATATTTATGTATGCAGATACATAGATAATTAGGCACACACACACATATATATACAGAGAGAGAGAGAAAGAGAGAGAGAGAAAGGGAGAGAGAGACACACATATGTGAAGACAAAAATTGTGAGGGATTAGTAGCCCATTATCGAATCAACAATGAACACGAGTCAGGGTGTTTACCATATAAATTGAAATTCCTTATCTAGGATTATCCACCAAGTACTGAATATTTACAGAAATATCTAATAAAATCTTTTATAGGGAGATAACAGATGGTATGTGACGCCCAGAAATACATTCTGCTTAAGTTGATTTAGCTGAATCATTTAAATTCTTTAAATGACGATAAAATATAATAAATGAATGCATTTTTCTCTTATTCTTTTAAGCACAAATTTCAGCGAATGTGTGCTATCATGACGGAAATTGCAAAAAAAAAAACAAAAAAACTCTCTAAACGAGACAAACAAAATTAAAAGATGAGGAATGAACCATACTGTGAACTTACTTTTTCATTGTATTTTATTAAGAACTAGTTGAAGTAATCGGCGTTGCCAGGTTGTATATGATATATTTGAATATTTTGCCCCCATAAATTATAATAAATATAGATTAAACGAAACATAAATTCATAATGGCTTCTTTTTCCACACACTCTATATGGTGGGAGCAGTAATGCGTTTTATTTTATAGAGTTCTCGCCAGCAGACCTAATCGTTTTTTATGGTTTATCTTTTATCTTCTAGTCCTTCTTTCAAAATATGATGTAAGAATTGCAATTATTTTATATTTTAGTGCATATCTGAAACTGTTATATCTTTGTTTTAACTATTTAATGTACTATATATATATATAAAGATGGCATTAGTAATCTATTCCGTTAATGAAATAATTAAAATTCAGTTTCCAGCAGTGCATATCTGAAAACTTGTAAATGCACCTTTAGCATTAATTTTGAAGAACCTCTACATAAACAACATTTTTGGTGTGACTTCTAACAGATGTGTAAATGTAGCGGTTTTCAGGACTTACAATGCGTGAGAAACAAACATAAAACAGACCATGAGAAAAACAAGATTAAGTCCAACAACTTTTAGGCTTTGTCCTTGAGCTTTACTTATAGGCATGGCAAAACTAATTTTTGTTGGGAATTGTAAACGCTTGAACTGAAATGGCATGCCAGAAGGAATCAGAGGAATCCGAGGAATTAACAGTTTCACCCTTAAAATGTTCAGTAATTATAATAGCTTCTAGAATATTAGTTTTCAAAGATTTTTTTGCTAACCGTGTGTCATTAAAAAATTTAGGTGGATCAATATTCCTTTATAATATAAATGGGACTCCTTCCTTCAATATCAGGTTATGGTGTGGCATTTCAGGCGGATGTAGTGAATTTAGAATTCTACAGGAAAATTTACTGCCTGATCTTCATAAATAACCAAATCAATGGATTGATAATAATGCTTTAATCCAGGCAACTCTTGCAAAAGATTATAATTGATCAGTTATGTTACAATGAAAACAATTTGAACATTTTTAAAAATAATTTTAAACAATGAATACTTTTTAAAGAATCAACAATATTAATATAAATAAAAATATTAAATTGTCAGAATATATAAAAAAAAATTAAACAATATGAATAGAACTTTTCATACAAGTTTTCATAGTTTATAACAATGAAAACATTTTTAAATAGAAATTTTTATTATTTGAAATTATGAAAACCTTTAAGTTTAAGTTTAACAATATAAATAGAACTTTTAATATTTTATACAATGTAAAATCTTTATTTTCAATTCAAAATTGAATCACGTGAGTAGTTATAAACGGTACAAATTAATATTAAGCACGCGTATTCTATTGCGACTTTCATGATTTTATCGTCTATTCTCTTTCAAATATTTTGAAATGTATTAATTTTCACGTGTATTCTCTTTCTCAACTATGGCCCCCACTTTTAACATAAAAATGATACTATTTAATATTCGAAATAAAACCTATGCGGAAAATTAGAATGTTTAATATATAAAATATTCGTTTTCACCATACCAGAAACCAGTGAAAATTGTCGTTTTAAAGGAACATTTTAAGGCAGAAACCAAGTAAAAATTTCACCTTAAAATTGTAAAAAGGACGGTAATTATGTATTTTATGTACCGTGCTGAAATAACGTTATTGTTTCGAAAACCATTTTAACATGGGGAGTGTTTTGTAAGTATTCTCTGCTTCCACCTAACAATTTATTAAAAACAAAGATATCGTGAAACTTAATTTTAATGTGAAAAAAAAACTATTTTAAAATAGCGCAGTACCAAAAATACATAAGCACCAAACTGTTAGTTATATTGATTAAAATAAAAAATAAAAAATGCAAAAGGTTCTGTTTATATTGCTTAAAATATAAAAGAAGATTTATATTGATTAAAAGAATGATTATTTTTTAAGGAAGTTCTGCTAACTTAAAACTCAACATCTGAAATACCGATGTCACTGTTTATATATTGTTGGCATAGTAACATAACGGTGATTAGGGAGTTCGGTTCCTTTAGAGGGTTCGAAATTATTTTGCCATCTAAACGCCCGTCTTTACAGAATTTTTTGTACTTGTGCAGTGTACAAACCATGCTGAAATAATAAGGGTATTATTTAAAAAAATATTCTTAGCTATTTTACACTTTCACCTAACAGTTTAATGAAAAAAGAAAAATCATCTCAAGAAAAAGGAAGAAGCTATGTAAATTAAGGATATAATTTGAAGAAAAGAAACTTATCTCAAGGAAACAGGTGAATTAATTTAAAGAGAAAGTAATGTCGATTGACACTTGTATCGATGTGGGGGCGGGGATGAACGAAACTTTATAAATAAAATTTCATTTTTAGAACAACAGCAAATTTTATTTAATTTCGTTTAAAAAATGAGAAAGAAAACTTCTGTTTCTGTTTGAAAGATTGCTTTTGTGTCAATCTTTCATGTGTTGAAATAGTCTCGTAGCGGTGTCTTGATTGAAATAAGTGGCAGACGATAATCTTACTATTTTGGCGGATTTTCCTCAGTCGAGGATTCGAATGTGAATACATGTTTTGTTTTTGTTTTTGTTATGAAAATCATATTCATGGAAATTACTTATTCTACTGTAAGCGAAGTAAGTGTCTAAGATAACCAAGTGCATGTATTTTTTATGATAAATAGAAAATATCTCGTGCTATTTTAATTATTTAAAATAACAATATAATAGCAATTAAAAAATATTTTTAAAAACAGGGGTCACTAAGATATTTGTAAAATGTTTTTCCAGATATATCAGACATTTTATCTGATTAGATATTATTATTATTATTATTATTATTATTATTATTATTATTATTATTGTTTTTTTATTTTTTTTTTTAGAAATAAACATTTTGTGATGGTATAATTTCCTGTGTAAGAAAGCTCTCTCAGAAAAAACTAAAAATAATAAAAACGCATGCATTCGGAAACATTTGGCAGTTTCTGTTTGATATCAATAGTTGTTCATCTACTCGATAAATGAATAAAACAGATATATATGTTTCGTAAATGCCATGTAACGTCTGGAAAAAAATGCATGCAATCGAAACGTAAGAATTTTTAGTTTTCTTGCAAAATTTGACCCGGATTCTCGGGAATTTCCGTCAAGCATCGATCTGGCGAGACCGGCAATCATCGGTTTCAGCCGAACGTTGTTCAAAGTTTGAAACGCTAAATTGACTTTTTATTTTTTGTAATTTTTCTAGTAGGTGGGGGTCTGATTATTTATTTATTTATTTGTAATTCATTGACTCGGCCGATTAATAAAAAAGGAAGATACCATAAAAATGTAATTTAATTTTGAAATCCTATCTGAAATGTAACATTCGTTGTTTTTACTGTATACGCATCGTACATTGTAAAAACACCGAATATTTCTTTGGAATTAATAATTGTTGATCTAATCAGTCACATAATAACAAAAGATATACAGATATTTCTTCGATATGTGAATAATAAAACGATATATAGGGTTTTCTTTGTATTAACAAATTCAAAACTGCGAGTGAAATTTACGTTAGAATCTATGTATATAACATTTATTGTTGACTATTTCATTCATCTTGAAGTGGTATTTTTGGATCCTTACATCAAGTGGCTTAATGTCTTTTCTCGAATGATTTCCACAAAATGAGGTCAACGGTGATGAAAGAATGTTGAAAATTTTGAGGTGATACTTTATAGAATAGTCTGAAGATTATGTGTACTTAACGTTGTTTTATTCGAGAAAATAATGTCAGTTTGGTGTGTACGGGTGCTCTTTTTAAGGGGGTATACTATTTAAACTAAAATGGCCGTAAACAACTTGAAAAAATCGTTTTACAATTAGATTAAGGTTGTAACATAATAAAAACTATATTGTACCGTGACTAAAAATTTATTTGGCGACATTTAAAATAGTTGAGGGTTTAAAAGGCGTATATATATATGCAATGACTGACTTATTATCATCTAATAAATAACAATAAGCGCATAAAGCATAAAGTAACGATGCCGGTCTAGCTAAACTTTTATCTATTAGATTGTTGCGTCTAACTGGAAATGGTGAACAAAATTGTATATATATATATATATATATATATATATATATATATATATATATAAGAAGAAATGTATCCTCAATTTTAGACTCTTAATATATTTTTGATTGTGTTTCATTATGTTTGTTTATTTTTCCTTCTATTTATTATTATTATTATTATTATTATTATTATTATCATCATCATCATTATTATTATTATTTTCATCATCATCATCATTATTATTATTATTATTATTATTATTATTATTATTATTATTATTCGAATTTTGCTTTTTCTAGGTAGGATATTGAACAGAAAAAAGTCTGATTGGTTTCTTTTAAAATGTGGTTGATGGAGTCTGGTCGTCGACAGAGGTAAAGGATTAAGGGCGGCCAATATGAAAGGCGGTCGCTTCACTATTATGCAATTATAGAGTGCACTGAATCAGACAGTTTGTCTCGAAAGAGTTTTTTTTTCTATTTAAATGCTGTGATTTTGGTAAAACTTTAGTTGATTCACATCGTCAATATGGCGTCGCTCTTTGATATAATCTTCTGTGAAGTGAAGTGTTTTCAAATCTGACATTTTGAATTGATCAATATCCGTTGAAATGGCCATAAAAATCGCTTTCAAATAATGACTTCTTTCTAATATAATAGTCATATTATAAATGAAACAGAATGGGGTAAGAAAAAAGACGAAAATAAATAAGAAATTGTTGTTTTGGAATATGGCAAGAACCTACTGCCAAGTTTGAATCAAAACGTATAGGAGTAAAATCGATAGTAGCAGGGTGATGGAGAATAAGATATAAAAAAAGGAGTGATAATAGAGAAACTGAAAGAGAAGAGAATATAAAACAAGAAGATACGAAATCATACGAAATCATACGAAAGATGACGAGGAGTAGATGAAGCAGAGGAAGATGCAAAGATGAGAGGCATGAAAAATAAACAATGCGAGAAAGAATATTAATAATAAAAATGCTATGACATGGAAGTAGAAGACTAGGAAGAAAAAGAAGAAGAAAAAGAAGAAGAAGACGAAGGAAAAATAGCAGCAGAATACGGTTATAGATGATGAAATTGTAGAAGAATATATAAAAGAACAGGATAATCGCGAATTCGATGAAGTAGAAGCAATAAAAGCAGAGGATAGAAAATGGAACAAAGTGAAAGTTGAGTGCAGGGGAAATAAAAACAGAGACGATAAAATGAAAAAAAAATGGGACAATGATGACAGAAGTCAAATGAAATAATAATAATAATAAGAAGAAGAAGAAGAAGAAGAACAACAACAACAACAACAACAAAAACAACAACAACAACAGCAACAGCAACAAAACAACAACCAAAACAACAACCAAAACAAAAACAACGACGACGACGACGTCAAATCTTTCTGACAGAAATGCCAAAGCATTTATAGGGAAATTTAAGTGAAGGAGAGAAAAAAAGAAATTGAAACACGAATTAAAATGAGAAAATAAGTAGGAAAGGATCTAAAATTAAGGAAAACAAGAAGAAATAATGCAAAAGACACATTGCAACTTTCAATCCATTAATTTGCGGTTCCGTGCTTCACATCCCATCGCTTGTCGCACGCACCTGCAGAGACGATTAAAGATGGTTTAATTCTGAAGCCGACTCTTTCTGAAACTTTATCAGAGCCCTGTTAACCGGTTTGTGAAAAACTGTCAATTATTCTGACATACCAATTTCTTAGCAATGCTTGATTTACGCTTCGATTAACCCATTTATTTCAAGAACATTCGAAGGTTTAGTTAAATACACGCTGTCTTTGAGATATCAATGGCAACCGCCCGTTTTGGGAGACAATAGTGTAGATCTCGTGTCTATTTGCACCGCCGTGGGTGGGGTGATATGGTAGAGTAGATGTTGCCCATGCAGCAGTGGAACCCTCTTCACGAAGTCAGCGGATCCAAAAGACAGAGTCGATACCGCTTGGCTCTAACTGCGCCGCAGGAGTTATACCAATATAATGTCAGGCCATCGTTGGGACTCCATTCCTGGATATTCTGTCTGTGTTTACTCCCTTAGTCTTTCACCTGATGAGGTAATACTGCAATTCATCGGTGGTTTTGAATCTGAGTTATCTTCCACGTGAGCTACTATCCAAAGTTGATTAGCCCTACCTGCTCGAGTGACTAGTTTTAGGGCGCTTTTGCCCCTTCTCCCAGTTAATAAAACAGCTTTGCCGGGCTGAGTTGCTAAGCCACAAGGAGAAAGCCAAAAGCTGAACTGGGTTGTAAGAGGCTACTTGAGAAAACACCATGATGCCATCTTTTATATCCTCACTACTTCCCTCGGCTGAAATAAGCTTTGTGAGAATTTCATGGATATACAATTATGGTGTAGCCTATTTTAAGTCCAACATTTTATTGATGAGGCAATTATCAAAGTTTCTTAATTTTTAAGATGAGGATTGGTTATTTGGATTATTGGGATTCATAGGACTACCGTCCTCATCTTGAGTGTGATTTTCACAACATTTCGGCCAATATAATCTCCGATCTTCTTTGGGTGTATCTTAAGCCGATCTCATGAAGATATAATCACACCAATCATCGACAAATATCCATCATACATCAAGAATTCAGCTCACTTCGTGGGAATAATAAACAGTGCTCCCATTCATTCCAATCAGATAGTGAGTGTAGATGTAGTGAGGCTGTTCACGAAAGTACCCACTGAAGACACTCTGACAGTGGTACGGGGTAATCTAACGTCTGATCCCTCACTGAAGGAACGAACTTGCATTCCAATTGACAATATAATGGAGATGTTGACCTTCTGTGTAGAAACTACATACTTCGTGATGGGATCTGATATATATCGGCAGGAAGGAGGTCAGGCAGTGGGATCACTATTGTTCCCAGTACTGACCAATGTATATATGGAATACTTGGATGAAATGGCATTAAGATCAACACCACTAAACCCATCAATGTAATTGTGATATGTAGACTACACATTCATACTCTGGCCCCATTATGAAGATATTCAAACCTTATAGACCATATGAAATCGATCTGTTAAACTATACAGTTCACGTTGGAAAAATAATATAACAACAAATTGTTGTACCTAGATGTGTTGATAACCCACACTGCTCAGGAGTCAATGTAATCTGTATACCGAAAGCCAAAGCTTACTGGACAGTACCTGAACTTCAACTCCCACCATTCATATCATATAAAGAAAGGAATCGTGCGCTGCCTACAACACCGAGCAAAAGCAATATGTAGTAACAGCAGTTGATATCAAGAGGAGATAGACAGTTCAGGAGAAACGCAACACTGAAACAACTATCCAGAGGGTATTACATCAGCTCCAAGAAATCTGCACCAAACACAAAAGGGCAGCATTCAGACACTCACCACAGTTTGTATACAATATACGAAGGATTTGTTGGAAAACTTCAACGAATATGTAATCCGGATGACATCAAGGTAGGATGTAAGAGTGATTTAACTCTCCGGAAACAGCTTGTGAGAGTTAACCCCCCTTCAGAAAAAATCATGACTAAGAACTGTGTATATGAAATCCCATGTAAGTGTGGAAAACTATACAAAGGTAAAATGTCTAAAAGTACTGTTAGAAGAACATTGAAAAGCTGTAGTACGTGGAATGACTGAAAAATCAGGTATAACTGACCATATCTGGAATGAAAAAGGAAACCATCTACCATTATGGGGCGAAGTAAAACTCATAGACGAAGAAGAACCGTGGAGCGTAAGACAACTCAAAGAAGCAGCACTTATGCTGGAAGATAACCAATTATTAAATAGACCTAGTATCGAATGTAATAAACATATGTATATATATATATATATATATGTGTGTGTGTGTGTATATATATATGTATATATATATGTATATGTATATATATATATGTATATATATATAGTAATACTTAGTAATAAATAGTGATATTTACAATTAGAAATAAAATAGGTTCAAGCCTCCTTAAATGCGTACTCGAATTGTCTGCAAGGATCCGTGGCGCAGTGGTTACAGTACAAGGAAAAATTAATTGCAAAGTGTGATATTCTCCTAGAGGTTGAATGTTCGATCCTCAGTGTGGGCGACTGCAAAATACAAGTGCGAATTACTTGATGTCGGAACAAGAACATGCTACCCCCGTGAAGTGAATAAAGTGGTCTGCTCGAAATTCAGTCTAAATTCCCGAGTTCGACAACGATACACCTGAAGAAGATCGACTGAACTTTCTGAAAATTACACTAAGAACATTGATCGGATGAGTCCAAATAAAACTCATTATTAAAGTATTCTGCAATAAAACAATGACTATTGGACATGCTTGATTGCAGCTAAGTAAGGCACAGAATGACCTTTGTATTAAGTATAAGTGGATTGTAGAAAGTATTATGAATTCTATATTTATAATTCCATAAATGACAACATTTTTGAAGGGAGTGTCACCCGATAACATTTTCTTTATTCCTTTCATTATTTTTCATTTTTTTTTTCCTTATCTGTTAATTTTATATATTTATTCCACACTTACGATTCGTTATTTCGAATTATTCAATTTCAAAAAGAGATGAAAGAGAATCTTTTTAGCACGCGATTATTCCCAGAAGATCAATCGGAGAATATTGTCGAAGTTGCGCTTGCGAAGAGGCGGCTGGTAGAAATGTGTGACACGCGCAAAGTTGAAACCAAGAACTACGCTCACACGCCACAACTTCAAAGAAGAATTCACCGAGGAAGATAGACAGACGGAAGTGAAAAGTGTTAACAATCAGACAACAACGGATCAAATGAAGATGCGTCCTTTCAATCTAAGCGTGCAGAGATAAAAAAAAGTGCTCTTTAAACTTTAATCGTGACAGGCTTACAAAACGTGAAAAGAAATTTTAGAAATATCAAAACGAAGCATGTGGCACAACAACAATTTAATGTTAAATCTAAGGATGCCAGCTAAAATGAAACAGTTTTAAACCTAACCATATTACACTAAATGAAGTACAATGTTCAAGTTAAGGGTGGCAGATAAAATAAACCAGTATTTCAAGTATAAGTGCATTAGACGAAATGCAATACGATGTTAAATCTCAAGGGTGTAGATAAAATAAAACACTATTCCCATGAGATTATATATAATACTATGCTAATCTTAAGGTAGCAGATTAAATAAACCAGTATATCAAACCTAATTGTAATAGACTAAATGCAAGACAGTGTTAAATCTAAGTATACCAGATAAAATAAAGCACTATTTGAAACCTAAGCCTGAAAATTAATGATATACTACATCTAATTTAAACCTGATAGAGTACCGAAAATAATATTTGAAATTAAAGAACAATAGATTGAACAATATAATTTCTAAAGCTTAAGTTTCAGGGATAAAAAAAATAAAATTTCGAATGTAAACGTACATGTTCTAATTTTAAAAAATGATTTTTCATGCCAAGTGAAATATTATTTAAACTTGAGTCAATTACACTAGCTATAATACAATACTAACCTCAAGGTTGACAGACTAAAAAAATCTATTCACAATCTAATTCTTACAGAAAAAAAAACAAATACTGTTTTAAAACTAATTGTTAAAACAATAATGCAGGAGAGGATAATGGTGAGAGAAGGGCGTAGTAGAATTAGAAACTGAAGAAGAAGAAGAAGAAGAAGAAGAAGAAAAAGAAAAAGAAGTAGAAGAAACTGAAGAAGCAGCAGAATAGTGTTATAAATGGAGATTTGTAGAAGACTATATAAAACTGCGATTTAGATGAAGAAATAGCAATACAATTGGGGGATATAAAAGGAATAAAGACAAAGTTCTATATAGAAGAAATAAAAGGAGAAATAGCAATAAAAAAGATTGTGACAATGATGAAGTAAGAAGCAAGTAGGAATTAAATAATAATAATAATAATAAGAAGAAGAAGAAGAAGAAGAAGAAGAAGAAGAACAACAACAACAACAACAACAACAACTTTCTAAGCGAAAAGCCTGATAAGAAAAGATGGAAGATTATAAAGGAGAACGGAACAAGAAATAGAAAGAGAAATTAAAATAAAATATAAGAATAAAAAGAAAAAAGAATAAGAATGAGTATAAGAAAAACAAGAAGAACAATATGCGATGTTTAAAATAGAGGTGAAGGAAAAAGGGAAACAAGAACAAACACAAAACCCAACAACAAGTAGAAAGAGAAAAGGAGATGGTGTTATAAATGAAAAAGAAATTCAAAACAGTATAATATGTGTTCTGATATAAAATTTTATCTATTCCATTTTCTGTTAACGAAAGAATAACACAAGATGCAATGATTATTCTTGTCCTTATCAAGATTGACTCTGTTCAAACTCTCCGCAATAAAATGTTAATAAAATAATATAGCAAAGCTTAAGCTAACATATCATACAAAATAATATGTTAAACTTGAGCCTAATATTATTTAAAATCTAAGGCGGAATACTAAATGACACACTATATCAATACTATGCTTAACAAGCCAAATAAAATACTACTTCAAGGCTAACGTGCCAACCAAAATTAAAACACAACTCTAAACTTATAACTGACAAACAACATAACATAATATTTGAATTAAATGCCTTTCAGACAAAATAAAATAGTTCATCACAATTAAGTCTGGCAGACTAAATAAAACACTATAGACTTATTTTTTATGTTCTCAGTTAATACAAGAGAAATTGAGACAATTCATATTATTGTTACAATATATATATATATATATATATATATATATATATATATATATATATATATATATATATATTTATATATATATAGGGTGGGCCAAAATAAGGGTCCTGTTTTGTAAAATTCATAAATTCATGTAAGTTTTAAGAAGTGTTTTTCGACCAAAATATGTTTTGTTTATTTAAAAAAAATCTCGGAAGGGTCAGTCTACACACACATAAAGTTTGGTGAGTTTAACTTTTATTTTGTGGAAGTTATTCAAATTTAAAGATAGGACCCTTATTTTGGCCCAACCTGTATATTTATATATATATATATATATATATATATATATATATATATATATATATATATATATATATATATATCTTTTTACCTGGATTTTCCCTCACATTATAGAAACCTTTTGGGAATCAAGTAAATAAGGACTAACGACTCGCAAGTGTAGTTAATATTATTTAAGTTATAACTACGGCTAGGGCAACATTATATTTCGTTCATTGTTTTGACTCCCGAGTGTGAATCGTTTATATTTTATATGCTTTTATATAGAGGAATGTGGTTCTCAGTTTATTGACTGTGTCTAACTGTGTCGCATATATACTCGAGAGTCAAAACAACGAAAAGAATATTCTGTTGTCATAGCCTTAGTTATAACTAAAGAGAAAATATGTAGATTCATACTTTCCGCATGGATATTAGTGATAGTAATGCAATCGCCTATCAGAACATGAATTAGAAACACTGAGCCGATAATTTACGCATCTAACCCCTACACTACACTATTTCCATATAAAAACGAACTCTTAAGAAAATCAGTAAGTCAAGCGGTAAAGTGTGCGTAAATCAATGTTAATTGGATGCCACACTCTTTATTCTCTTTAGTTAAAGAGGGAAATAAAGATAGAGAAAAGGGTGATAGCGAGGGGGTGGCGGCTCGAAATATGACTTGAAGTAATAAGAGGCGAGAGTGGGAATTATTAAATCAATAAACCTTCGCTCTTTTTACACCTCGGCCACCACTCCCGCAAACCCAGATGTCTTTTGAAGTTGGCAAGAAACGGATATTAACGCTATCAGCGGCCACCAAGTTAGCACCAATTACAAGCCCTCATTCGGCCTTTGCACCCTTTGCATGGCACGGTAGCCATCGCCACGCGTAGCACAAGTAAAAAAAAAAAGAACATGCTTCAGAAAGATGTAGTTTTATAAAAACAATATGGCGTGTAATCGGTTTGCAAATCTAATCACATCATATCTTAATTTATATTTCTCTTAGTCTAGAGTACTTTATTTAATAAAACACACTCTTTCAGAATATAGAGAAAAATGATATCTTTTAGAAGTTTTTTTCTTCTTGTGGAATCCATATTCATGTAAGAGTTGTTCAATTAATTGTCTGAGTGCTCCTAAATCTGCATTACTAGAGCCCAATAGAATAGAGAATTACAAAGACGACAGTTACAAATGTCGGGATAAGTAAAGAAAACGAGTGTTATTTCGCGGTTTTTTCTCTTATCGACAGGCTTGCGTGTATTGTCTGCATTCTAATATTACCTTCAAAGCTGAAGGGAAAGTATATGTTTCTCTGAATCCAGACTATTACACACAAACTTCTCTCATTACAAAATACTTAAAGCGTTAGACTTAAACTGGAGAAATATTTTCAGTGAAATAATTGTTTGTGTTTATATCTATACGTGAGAAAAGGAGAGACAAAACACGATTAACAAAACAAAATAATGAGTTCAGAAGACTCACTATAAATGTTTTATATATGTTTACAAAAATGGAAGTTACAGCAAATGGAAAAACATACAATGTTCCTGAATATTTTAAGCCTTCCTGTAAAAACAAGGGGAGAATTTATTAGATGAGATATTCAAAATGTCTGAGTCGATTAAGAGCTGTACGTTACAGGGGTAAGGAAAATCGCAATCAAAACTTCACTTCTCAATTAAGTAAATTAAAATTTATAGAAAATTTTTACGAGAGTCAATGGTTTTTGTTTATCATTTATGAAGATAGTTCAGTGATAATAGTTGGGAATGTATCAATTTATGAGTTGTTTTAAATAAGCAGACGGCACTAAGGGGTTTAAGCAGTCAATGTGTGTGTGTCGCGATTTTTAAGTGTAAGTATGCGACTGACACTGTATGATTAGGTTAGTTGAGGGGGTTGGCGATTAAATAGAGACGTCTATTAAATGAATGTTTTGGTCTCAACTGTTCATTTAAAGAAAATTTGTTTTTTAAAGGATTTAAGTGTCTTCAAGAAAGACAATTTCAAATAAATTTTTAAAGTTCCGATAGGTCCACACTTATTATATTTGTTTTAATTAATTCAGGTCTGCGCAAAGAGTGTACGCAATTTGATTTTGGGCACTGGAGCGTTACAATTATTTCTATATCTTTAACTCGTGAATGTCACCATGCGTTGACTATCCCTAAACTTACAATTATGTTCCGTATCTTGTATGTTTACTTTTTATTCATCGTGATATGATCATTTGCCGTTAATTTGTATCTAAAAATTGCTATAAAACACTTATTCATTATTGAACATTTTTTAAATTAAAAATACTTAAATATTATCATTGAAATTTCACCGTAATTTTATATATATATATAAGTGTGTGTGTGTGTGTGTGTGTGTGTGTGTGTGAGAGTGTGTGTGAACTCAACATTTAACGACGGGAGTGATTCTATAATATTAAAAAATAAAACACGACTAATATTGTTAAGATCGAATACACGTATGTCTAGTAAACAAGTATGAATTTGGAGATTGAGGCCACCCCAAAACGAGAACCATTCATTTTGATTGATGCCAGATGGGGATCAGAACGTTGATGATGTAAAGAGAGAAGCTTGGTTTTAGGTGCATTAAAAGTAACCACCCACTCCTTTCCCCATTGTAAAACGTGTTCAAGATCAGAGGAGAGAGAATCGGAGAGAACTTGGTCGTTTACTGTCTTAGATGTGCTACCATAGATGGTAGTGTCATCAGAAAAAATGTCTACAAATGGTGTAAGGATGTGATTTGGAAAATCATTAATGTAGATCAGGAAAAGAGTTGGGCCCAGGATGGACCCCTGAGGGACTCCAGCATTAATACTGAGAGCTTCTTATTTTTGCCCTTCAACTACTACTCTTATGAACCTATCTATTGAGAAGACATTTCCAGCTATACCATAGCTGGAGATCTTGTGAAGTAAAAATTTATGCCATACCCTATCAAAGGCCTTTGATATGTCAAGAGTAATTACCCTAGAAAGGTTGTGTTTGTCAAGAGATTCGCTAATCCTATGAGATATAACTGTAAGCACATCTGCTGTAGATCTAGCAGAACGGAAACCATATTGTGTGTCACTAAGCAGGTTATGTTTGCTGAGATGGTTGATTACTTCTCCATTTAACACAGATTCCAGCAACTTACTCATGACGCACAGAAGACTTATTGGTCTGTACTGAGAGGGGGGAATTCTTAAATACAGGGCATACTGATGAGATTTTCCAGGGTGATGGAAAGCAATTCTCCTTAAGACAACGTTTAAATAGTTTTGTAAGTATGGGCGCTAGTTCTGGTTGAAGTCTTTTGAATACTATGATTGGTATACCGCCAGAGCCGGTTGTTTACTGGAATCAAGGTTTTGATTAGCTTGGCAACATCACGTACATATATTTGCATATCAAATAGCGTGTTTTCTGAATCAGAAGGAAATATTGGGGGGTTGCGACCCTGGTTGCAAAGGGTAGAATTAGCTGCAACGTTCTTGGCGAAGAGTTTAGCTTTGTCTGATGCTGACGAGATTACCTCAGATCAATTGATGATAGTTGGGATAAAGCACACGGATTCAGTTTGCTATTTGCCAAAACTGGTGGGAACCAAGCCGCTGCTCAGGTACTTTGGACTTGACAGACTGAGCATACAAAGCTCTTGCGTTCTTTATTACTTCCTTACAATCGTTACTGTCAGTCCTGAAAGCGGCTTTAGTTTCCTTAATGCAAATTCCATTCTTGCTTTATGTTAGACAATAATAAATATATTTGTACAAAAAATATATTACGGCCATAAGGCTGTAGTTTAGGAAAATAACGAACGCAGAAAATCTCATATCTTATCGGATTACTCGTCCTTTAATAGAGAGGAAGATAAAAAAAAAATTAAACATCGGACTCTGACAAAAACAAAAAAACAGACTTCGCCAACGGTTTTCGACTGAAACTAATCAAACTCGCCTAACTTGTCTTCTGGGTGATTGAATATCGAAATAAATAATTACTGCTAAAGATAAATTACCCGCAATTAGTCTAACACAAATTGTTGTTTTATATAATAACCGATATGAAAGACTTCTGAAATTGTTTCTCAATGTCGTTTAAATTGTGACTGAATAAGGCATATATTATGAACTTGGTTACCAATCAAAAATGAAATGCTGATACACCAATTCTCACCGGTATCAATCGTGATACAGCAATTTCAGTGGCTAGAAGTAAAAGTTGACCAAATGTATTATGTCATGTTGAAAAGAAAGTTCTTGCAGTTTTTAACGTTTTAATTGAAATGAACGTATCTCAGCTCAAACAAAAATATATTGATCGAAAAAAGCACCATCAGAACCAACACATTTTTCCCAACGCAAGACAAGTGCATTTATATGCCAGTATCGTAAAAATGGTGCTTTCTAGTGGCGATGAAGGTGTTTTTTATATCGCTTCGTTTTTTTAAGCATGTTTCACGCGGGAAGTTGTTGAGATGCTTGAAACAGTTATAGTTGGTAGGTGAAAGGCCTGGAGAGTATGGCGGATGAGGCAGAGTTTCATCCAACCTCTGCAGGGTCGGTTTAGGAATGTGTGGTCGGGCATTGTCGTGAAAGAAAAGTGGGCATTTTCTGTTTACTAATGCAAAGTGTAATTGTCGAAGTTTTTGATGAATACATCCATTTGTTGACATTACTTCTCTGCTGTAATGCTTTCGCCTGCATTCTGAACACTGTAATAGATGAAAATGTCGCAGATCACTGAACAATGAGCATGACATTATTTTGGTGCAATTCTGCTTTGGGAAGTGTTGTGAAGTTTCGTCGACGACTAACTGCTGAGTTGAGCATCGCCGGTTGTTGTAAAATCCCATTTTTAATTGCAAATCAAAACCCGGTCGAGAAACGTGTTTTTTTTTTGTTTTGTTTTTTTTTTCATTTTTGAGAGAATATTACACTTTATAACGGTGTTTCTTTTGGTTTTCGTTCTACTCATGACGTACTCATTGCTCATTTTTTTTTGTTTTTTTGTTTTTTCAATATTTTTCAAGTGGTTGTGAATGGTCGCATACGTTACTGGTAATTTACAAACAAGTTCTTGAGAGGTGTGCGTGATTTGCCTTCGATTAACAGCTCTAATTTATTAATGTCAACATCTTATGACAGACAACTATGCTAATCATCTTCAAGGCTATTGTTTCTGCCACAACATTTCTTAAATCACTATTGTGCTGTGTTTTTAGTAGTAGTTCCTACGCCAAACGCTTCGTTGATATCGCGGGCTGTTCTAGCAGCTTTTCGGTCTAGATTTAATAGAAATAAGAAAAATGTGCGAATTTGCTTTTTTTTCCATTTCGTATTCAAGGTTCTGAAAAGAAAAAAATAATTGCTTTAAAATGATTGTAATTTAAACAATAAGATAGAGTGAAAGATGCCTTTTAAAGGATATATAAAATAAAGGCATTATAACGAAAATTCATTAGAAAATACATCGTTCGAAATAAAATTTAAGTATCCCGCAAGAACTTTCTAGTAAAAATTCCGCAAGAACTGTTAAGTCAAACTAAAATATCGGCGTCGTTAAACTAAAATTTTAACGTGCACATTACTAGTAATTGTCTTTCGGTATCAAGAGATAACACATTTTCTTGTCGTGGAAGCTTATTACCGTCATTGCGCTTACAAAATCATATTTCTTTGTCTGCGTTTCACGCCTCTAGCAAACATATTTGACACATCACCATCTCAAAATAAAAATAAAACATTGTCACACTTTTTATCCAGAATGAATAATTAAATTTCTTCTTCTTTTTTAGCATTATGTTAAAACAACTTTCGCAAATTATGCTGGAATCCAGCAGATTGATAGATTTTTTTTCGGAACATCTCTTCCTGTGATCATGATGACAAGTCACGATTATAAACATCAAAGGACATTTTTCAATGGCTTACCGTCTGCGACTATGGTATCACAGTGGCTTCCTTTGCACGATGCAGCCAGTCATTGATTCAGACAAACGACGAAATTAAAGAGAAGTGTTTTTTTTATGAATACATAGAATGGCTCATGGTAGAGTGTGCATTCTCTAAGACATAACCTTAAAATATGAATCAATTAATTCATGATTTTAAATAATGATTTGTTTTAATTAGGAGTCATCGCTTATAAAGCACATGAAGCTACTTAAGAATAGTGGTTAATGACTGTCAGGTAGACAGTGAGACAATACCGTGATGATCAGTTACAGTGGTACTTGGATCGAGTTTAAGTATTTATGAGGACAGCTCAATTAGAACTTATTTACATTAGACTTGAAAATGGCCATGCTATATAAGCAGATAAACATCCCCACAGTATTGTGTTCAAAAACGAATAATTCGAAGAAAACTATCTTTATTCAGGTGTCTGTCAGTACAACAAGGATGCTTCCAAATACCAGTAAACTCTGTCAAGATATTTTAAAAAATAGTATTCGAACTATTAAAATGCCTCCTTTACACGACTACACATTGGCTTATATGAGGACAGGTTAAATTATGTTTGCTGGAGACGTGAAACGGAGACAAAGGAATATGATTTTGCGATGGCACTTATGTTACCGTGCTGAAATAATAACGTTATTGGTACTTGGGTAGTTTAATCAAAACATTAAAAAATGGGTACTCATGTAGAGAGTGATCCGTGCTGAAATGATGACGTTATTATTTAGAAAGTCATTCTAAAATGAGTGTTTTGTACCTGTTCTGTACTTTAAATTTGCAGTTGAGTAGGAGAACATGGCCTAAAACTTTAAATGGGGGTGGAAGTGCGGTTTGGAAAGTGGCGCGGATCACTCTCTGCATTAGCCCCTTTTTCCGCGTTAAAAATATTAAAAAAACATTTTTTTAAACTACTCGATCAAATTAAGTGATGTTTTTTTCGGAGATCTTCAGTTCAAAACGGATATGTACAATATAACCTTTTTTCGATATTTTCATTTTTTGGTGCTAATGCAGAGTTTTGGATCGTGTTTCCACGTTTAATTAGAGTTTTATTATATGTTTTTTGTTCGATTGTGGGATTGAAGTGCAGAATACGTGCAAGACACCGTCCCCTCCCACAGTTTAGAATGGCTCTTTAAATAATGTTATTATTTCAGCACGGATCACCCTTTGCATGAGTACCCACATTCCTGATGAATCGCCCCCTTAAGTAAGACATTTTATCAGATCTCCAATACTAACTATTACTATGATACTATCCCATTGATTACTGTACACGCAATAACCCTTATCTCCGAGTTGTTTCCGGGCCTTGATAAGTGGTGACCTCCATGTAATTAATGATGCCTCAAATAACATAACTATGCTGATAATTCACCAGACTAGTTGCATTCTTTCCTGAAATTCGATAAAAAAATGATCAACCACGAGAATGATACTCTATAACACAATACTTTGCTGAAAGGAAAAAGAGTGTTTCTTTTTCAATTTCTTACTAATTCAATATTTGTGTAGTAAATTAGCTCTTAGAAAGATCAGCTGTTAGCCCCAGGAAGGCCACCTTTTATTTCTGAATTTCCATGAAGTTAAATGATTAAGAAATATATGTGCCGCTGAATTCTTCCGTCAAATCGGCAATGTTTTATGCAATATCAGCAACGTTAGTACTTTGTGTTTATCTTATAATTTTTACGAAAGACGTTACATTGAATAATGAAAGCAACGTTTTTGTTATTGTCTATTGCATTAATTGTAATTATTAGAGGCCTACGTACATTTATTTTAGTAAGTAAGCGCTAAAATCAAGTTGACCTCCCTAGAAATAAGTATTTTCATGATTAAAATAATTTTAAGTTGTAGCTGAATTTACAATTTTAAAATTGCTAACAGTTTTTTTTTTACATTATAAAAAATATAATTGATACCCGTACTCAAAAATCTCATTAAAATTCATATTGCAGAATATTGGAATTTTATTCCATTTAAATCTTTTAACGATTAATTATTTTTAGAATTTTGTTTTTTGTTGTTGTAATTCAATAAAAGATATATTATGGCGAAAAAACGTTTATTTTTGGCATAATAATATTGATTTTATGTTCATTTTTCTTACAAATTTAAGGTAAACGAAACAAGTAGTGGATTCATATATATATATATATATATCATATATATCATATATATATATACATATATATATATATATATATATATATATACAGAGAATAATTTTTTTAATTATTTAAACTCTTCAGCTTGTTAAAATGTTTCAATTTTTATGAACCTAAATTTATTTTGTTTAGTTTTTGTAACATGAAATATTGTGAAGGTAGAACAATTAAAAATATTTTCCCTAAAATATTTAATGAAAACTGCTTTGAAAATATTACCTAAATTAAAAAAAAAATTACTACAGGGGAACGTTGTTTTTAGGCGTCCTTAATAACACGATTTTGATCTAGCATTTTTATTATTTTCGTACACTGTAAAAAACATTTTAAATATTACCTGTTTATATTAAGCTTCTTTTAAATGGTTCAAATATTAGGATGATAATATCAAATTATATTACAGTCACATCGTATTACATAAAAGGGGTTTAAATCCGTCTCGTCGGTTGGAGATCCTTAATGTAGATATTAAAATGCAATACATTTATTTCATATATACACACACACACTCAAGCAAACCACAAATACATTAATCTTGTAATTTTCATATATGTATTATTTTCTGATTTAACTGTATTGAAAGATCAGTCATCTTAATAGACACTCTGAATTTATTTATTGACACGAGTTGATTTCACTCCTCGAACACTTAGACATTGTTGTTAATCAGGGGACGCTTTGTGTTTGCTCTCAAACTTCAAAATCAGTAGAAAATTAAATCAGAAAGAGAATATAACGGAGCTTGAACTTGTGCAAATAGCCCTTAAAAATAACAGTAAATGTAAGTTAGGCATGGGGTTTGTAAACGTTTCAACATGCAATGTATTTGCGAGAGTGTTAGCATAAATACACATAATAGTAAAAGGTTTTTTTTTTGTAATAGACAATACAATATTCAATAAACAGATGTAAGACATTATTAATTTCCGAAGAAAGATCCTGGAATAATGTTGTGATCACAATAAAAAGTTTGTTGTAATATTATTCGATTACAAGACATTTATCAGTACATTTCCATGAAATTAAATGTAAATTCGAGTTATACTAAATATTTGATATACGTCTACCTCTTATTTTCCACAGAAACTTAGTTAAAACTAAGGATATCGGCGTACTTTTCGGTTAGTTGTTTATTATTGATTTCATTAGTACATTAAAATACGTTGAAAATAGGTTAGTTTAATCACCGCTCATGAACTAGCATATACACCAGACATAGCTGATATTAAAACAAAAGCTTGAAAATACGCATTTATTGCAGTAACAAATTATGAGACAAGCAAATTACATTATCCAAAACACCAAAGGATATTTAGGTCTTAAGAAAAAGTGCATCGCTTCCTGGAAAGATCTAGATGCTTTATTTTGTGGGAGCAAAACCGAAGAAGGGTGAAAACCGTAAAATCTTTACATTATAATTTATTTTTCTGGTCTGTTCGGTTTCAATCAAGGGGAAAAAAATTAAAATCAATTATCAGATGTCTGGAGCTTTTCGCATTTAAATGCATTGTGCCTGACTTTTATGGTCCTCGTGAGGACAAACGTAGAATGAAAATTATATTAAAACATTGTGCATGCTGATTGCAATTCAGGATTGTTATATTATGTCCTTGGTTACCAGATGCAATCGGGATAACAGCTTTAAATTTCCCATACTTAAGTTGCCGGCTTTCAGGTTAACCGCACGATCAATTATCGGCTAACATATGTTGAACTGAGAATAATGACAGTGACTCTAGTCATTTATTTTTATGTAATCATGTTTTTCTATCTCTTCTTCTCTATTTCTCTCTTTCTCCCTCTGTAGCGCTTGGTTTTGTCACCACAACGACGAAGACTTGGAATTGCTATCACGACTCCATTCGCGGGACGCGTGTGAGGCACAAATTGCTTGACTTTTAAGTCGTCACTTATATTTCTTTGGAAACGAAAATGTAAAAACTACTTTTATATAAAAATAAGGTTTATAAAAACCTTTTAAAAAACGTTTATTTTAACTGATGCTTTCATCCCAGATAAGTAAATCTCTGGAGAAAATGTATGACTCCGCAAAGACAACAAAAAAAAAAACCCGTCACGCCAACGGATGGTAATAACTGATTGATTGGAAAAGATTGTGCCTATCGTTTACAACCGGAAAGCTTCTGGTGCCAAAGATGGACGTTTAAGACTTTCCAAGAAACATCTTCACGGGACGGACAAACCATGTTACTCAAACCCGATCGGGAACTCTTGTAAGCAACAATCTAGAACACCATAAAAGTAATCAGCGATTAGCGATATTTAGATTCAGTACACTACTAGAATCCGTGCCATACAATGCATTTTGCTTGTCTGATGTCGTAAAAAATCTTAATACCTCAAATGTTGCCGTAGATGGTCGTGTCATCAGCATAGATGTCAACGAATGATTTAAGTATGTGTTTAGGGAGGTCATTGATGTAGATCAGGAAGAGAGTTGGGCCCAGGATAGACCCCTGAGGGTCTCCAGCATTTATATTGCAGGCCTCCGATTTTTGTCCATCTACCACTACTCTTATGAGCCTATCGGAGAGAAATGATTTAATGATTGAGAAAACATTTCCAGTTATACCGTAGTTGGAAATCTTGTGAAGTAGACCCTTATGCCATACCTTGTCGAAGGCCTTTGATAGGTCAAGAGCAATTGCCCTAGAAATGAAGCCTTTGTCAAGAGATTCACTAATCCTGTGGGATATAACCGTCAGCACATCTGCGGTAGATCTTGCAGAACGGAAAGCATATTGTGTGTCACTAAGAAGGTTATTCCTGCTGAGGTGGTTGACTATTTCTCTATTTAATATGGATTCCAGCAACTTATAACACACAGGAGACTTATTGGTCTGTACTGAGAGGGAGATGACTTATCACCTGAATTCTTAAATACAGGGCAAATAGACTTCGTGGCTTAGTGGGGGATGCCCTTTTCTCTACCCTGCAACATCTCTCCAACAGAAGAGACGTTTCGAGCCTATCCTTGTTTTATCGTCATTTCCATGGCAGGTGCTCGTCTGAACTCCAATCTCTGGTCCCCCCCTCGCCAATCTTTCACGAAAAACACCCGTCTAGCTGAATCCACTGTGAAAAATTTCCCCACTCTATATCTGTGCCTAAATCAAAACGCGGATTCCATGAACAAAGCTTCTTCCTTAGAACTGCACGCCTGTGGAACTCTGTTCCGTCTGCCTGCTTCCCACTGGACTACAACTTTGATGTCTTCAAGTCCAACGTTAACAAATTCCTAATGAACCGCCCCCTTAAGTAAACACTTCATCAAATCTCCACACTAATGTAATGTACTTGCAATAACCCTTATCCCTGAGTGGCTTCCGGGCCTTGATAAGTGATGATCACTGTGTAAAAAAAAACAATTCTTCGTAGGAGTGTGCGTTTGCTAGTTGAAGTAGATAACAAAATGTTATCAGATAAAATCGATAGAGATGGACAGAGACCCCATGTATTCAGTAATTATTATCTTTTAATTGATTGAATGAATAGAAAGTAAACAATAGTCTAAATGAACAATGGCATTATTTGATTAATAATTTAGTGAAGAAAAACAACGCATTTTTTGATTAATGGCTTCTACAACAGTTTATCCAATGCTGTGTTTCTCGTCTCGTATATCAAGATCGATTATAGGCGATGATTTGCCGGACGAGAGGGAAGAAAATATTAATTAATCACCGTCAAATGCGGGAAATAACTTTCGCAAAAACAAATTAAGTATGTCACGTTGCTGGAGATTGATAATTGAATAAAATTACGTCTAGATTAAGGATGATCTGTTTTGCAAAATATGATAAAAAATAAAGAGAATAAAATGTTTGGATTTGAAATGAAAACAAAGCATAATGAAGAGCGATAATCAGGTTTTCTTCAAGAAAAAACATATTGAACTAAATAAAGAATGGATAGATTATAAACGGACCAAACATATTTGGAAAATAATATGAGTAAAAAGATAAAGGAAAATCTGAAAAATTATATGCATGTGTATATATATATATATATATATATATATATATATATAACTACTTCATTTATTCACATAAATTTAATATACGAAAGTATAGATTTATGCGTAAACTTTAAGTATTTACTTCAAAAGTGCTCGATACGTAGGTAGAGCTAGTTAGTAATTTATAAAATATATATGGCGATTAAGCTACACTGAATATTCTGCGTTTCATCCAACTATAGGATTCGTCAGGCTTACGACGCTTAGATAAGCCTGACGAATCCTATAGTTGGATGAAACGCAGAATACTCAGAGTAGCTTAATCACCATATATATTTTATAAATTACTATATATATAACTGTATATATATATATATATATATATATATATATATATATATATATAACTGCTTCATTACTCACATAAATTAATATACGAAAATTTATGCGTAAACTTTAAGTGCTGAAGAATCTTAGAGTGGATGAAACGCGGAATATTATGCGTAGCTTAATCGCCATATATATTTTAGAACTTGCTCTCTCTCTCTCTCTCTCTCTCTCTATGTATATATATATATATATATATATATATATATATATATATATTTAAATAAGGGAGTAGTCACCAACAATGTGTATTTTTTAACATTATTTTATTATTCCGTGTCTTGGTTTTTCATTGAGAATTATGTTTGGATCATTGTAATAATGTTTTTAAGTCATTGAAATCGTTTTTACGCGCGTTTAATGGGTTCTGTGAAGCGTCCTCGTCAAAAATTATTTTCAAATGTGTTGGAGATGTAAAAATGGCAATTTTCGTAGTTAATTTGAAGTTTTTCCAAGGGGTGGAGGCTTGTAAGTGTTTATTATTCATTGGCATGCTCAATTTTTATTACTCTTTTATTGGGCTAGTCGAGGGAGGCCGCTGACCTGGTTGTAGTCGCCCTCTCTTTCTGCTAATGTTTTTTTTCTTTTCATTTAGGGTGGGGTATATATATATATATATATATATATATATATATATATATATCTTCAGTGGTTAAAAAACCGGACTAGAGTGCTTAATGTGTAGCCAGAGCAGTATATAGAAAATTTTATTGCTATGAGTCCAGAAGAATTTACATATTGTTTCCACTAGAAAGATATCCTCTGACGATGAGGAGAGATCCGACCAGCTTCGTCAAAATTCATAGATGGACTGAGTTTTAATATCAATAAGAGTGGAAAAATCGTAGCAGATGAAGGGGAGTTAGATAAGAAGGGGGAGTAGGAGGGGGACGTTGGAATTTAAAGTAGTAGGAGTGTATATAATGAGAGGGGGATTTATTATTAAATATTAATTATGTATTTATCTTTAAAGTATCTGTTGTAATTTATAACGGCTTAAGTCTAAAACTTTGAAGGAGTTCAGTTCACTTGTGTATATTAAGAGTTTAAATGTTAAGGTGGAGAAAACAAATCTAGCAAAGAATGTGAAATAGAGGTGAGACCAAGACAAAAACAAAAAGTTTGGTTGAAATAAAAGTAGGCGATGGGGGTGGAGGAGAGAGATTAGGCAGATAATTAAAGTTGTAAATAGCGGTTAGCAGTTAATTTAACAGATCACAATGGCAACTAGTTTTATATTTGTCATAGTGTCTACATTTTATTGTTTATTTTGTTGTTGTTTACATTATTTTTATTTAATATCTTGGTATTATGTGCTTTAATTATAATCTCTAAATTTTCGCAGCAGCTGCAGGATAACTTTAAGGTATTTTTATTGAAAATTTTGTATAAGGGATTGGTTGCGGGAAAGTGTTTTTCAATAAGATCTAGAAAATTCTTGCCAAGTTTTGTTTTTAACATTTGATTGTATGGGGCCGTATACCAAATTATAGTTCTTTTTCTTCTATTTTTAATTTTATTATAGTTATTGGTGTTTTGTTGCTTATATTTGATATCGATATTTTTGTATCCACTATATTTAGGGCTGTTTCGTAGATATTGGTTGACCTGTTAAATGCATTTTCATCGCTTAAGTTATTGCTGAGTCTACTTACGATCGAGTTAGGAATCTGTTTCATAATTGATGGTGGATGATTGGACTTAGGGTTTACGTAAACTTTTTTTTTATTACATTTTCACCCCAAACAAGGCAAATTGCCACTTTGGTGTAGGGGGCTACTATCAGGGGCAACAACTACTGGGGTACTATGTAGGGATTTGGGCAGCAAGGTGTCGGTTCACGTTACACTTGAACTTCTGCACGTCAGTACTGTTGGGGAAGCAGGGACCTGGAATGGAATTCCAGAGTCTTGCGGTTCTGGGAAAGAAACCATTGGAGTAAAAAGATCTTTTACATCTAGGGATCTCTACAGTGTGGGGGTGGGATTTAGCAGCCTGTCGGGTTTGTCGAGGGTGCTCACGTCGTGGGGGCACAAGTGATTGCAGTTCGTCAGAGCATTCACCACTAAAATACTTGTAGAAAAGGCAGAGGGATGCAACATTTCGTCGATGGGACAGAGGCTGAAGCTTAGATGCCAGTTCAGGGCCTATCAGGTTTGCGACTCTGTTTTGAACCTTGTCAAGGAGCGAGAGACTAGTAGCAGATGCACTAGCCCAGATGTGGAAGCAATACTTCATACATGGGCGAATGGTGGCCTTATAGAGGTACAGGATACTTTCGGGTGTTAGTAGTTTTCTAGCACGGTAGAGAGAGCCTACCTTTCTTGCAGCGGCCCTGGCAATACTTTCAATGTAATTGTTCCAACTCATGTTTCCTGTGAACGTTAGGCCAAGGAGTTTGAAAGATGGACTCTCAGATAAAGAGTCGTTGGCCATTGCTCTGGGTGGTAGAGAGGGTTTCTTGTAATTATTGAATGAAACTAGTTTAGTCTTGGCAGCATTGAACGCGACCAACCACTTTTGTCCCCATTCCACTACAGATTGGAGGTCTTCCTCTAGTGTTTCTGCCATTTCTTTAGAAATGTGTTCATTCGTCTTCCTGTCGTGTCTGCCATAGAGTGTAGTGTCATCAGCATATATACCCATCTCAGAGGCAATGTTGTCGGGGAGGGCATTTATGAATATCAGGAACAATAGAGGTCCAAGGATAGAACCCTGGGGCACCCCCGCATTTATATCATATTGTTTAGATGTACGACCGTCGAGGACTACCTGGATTTTTCTCTTATCTAAGAAGGATTTAATTATGTTAAGTATTCTACCAGTGATACCGTATGATCTGATTTTACTGAGGAGACCCTCATGCCATACCCTGTCAAAAGCCTTAGATATATCTAGAGCTACCGCTCTGCCCTCCCCCGCTTTGTCCAGTGAATGGTATATACGTTCAGAGATCACAGTGAGGATGTCTGCTGTGGAACGGGCTTGTCTAAATCCATATTGTATGTCAGTCAGTAGTTTAGCATCTGTAAGATGATGGACTAGAGCATGGTTAAGGAGTAGCGTTATCTTTTAAGTAGGGTTCATATGTGTTTTTATCTAAATTTAACGTGACGTCCAGGAAGTTTGTTAATTTTATGTTAGCTGAGACGTCTGCTTTTAGGCCTAATTATTTCATTTACTTGTGTATAATTTTCTTAAAGTTATCCCCCTTGACTTTGTTAGAGTCTTTTATCATAGCTAGTCAATCGTCTCTATGTAGGCCGATATCCGTGGTATCGAATATGCTTGTGAGGGTATATAGAATGAATAATCCCACAAGATATGAGTCCGCTGCGAAATCCCTGGCACCCATCACCAAATCAAACGAATTTGTCATTTTAGTTTTTATCCATTGGTTATTGTTATTTATCAGAACTGATTTTATAAATTGTTTAATGATGCTGATTTCTTCCGAGGATATATCAGTGTATGCCTCGGCAAATTCTAGGGCAATGTTAAAAAGTTCTTGAAACTACAAGTAAGTAATAGATCTTACTTGATAACAAAAAGTGAAGCGGAGGGAATAGGGTGAATAAAAAAGTGATTTCACGTGAATGGATAGTCTGGTGAAGGGTAAAATCCAAAGATGCAGAATCCAAGAAAGTTAGTTAAATATATATATATATATATATATATATATATATATATATATATATATATATATATATATATAGAAAGAGAGAGAGAGAGAGAGAGAGAGAGAGAGAGAGACCCGGCATTAGCCGCTCATAGAATATGCTTAACTATGATATTTTGATTAATGTAGATTTCGTATTTCTTATTATATTATAATCGGTCCAATATATAGTAATGGATTAAAAAGTAATAAAACAATGGCACGTTATCCACCACTGAGAATGGAAACCAAAACGTTTAGCTTAGGATTCTTTTCCCTCTGCAGTTGATGACTGAGCTATGAAGACAAATTATTCTTAACATTTAATTGTCCATCAAACATATATCTCAACAATATACGACAGGTATCGTGTAAACCTGCACTGATGATTCACAAAAGGATGAAACACTAGTGTCTGTAGGTATAAATAGATTATTATAGTAATAATAATAAGAAGAAGAAGAAGAAGAAGTATATATATATATATATATATATATATATATATATATATATATATATATATTCAAACCGATATGGACTAGTGGAGTAATGGATCGTCACTCTTTACGGTCCACGTCATTAGCATCAGCGTTATAATATTTCTAACTGAATGCGATAAATAGTATGACATTTACTCAACGCAATTGGCCTAGTGGTTGAATATAACTATTCTAACCATGATAATACACTTATTCGTAAGCGGTCACGTCACTTTAAGACAATACAAAAATATTGTTGGGTCAGTGTTCACGGTGGACGTGCATAAAATTTAAATATGACACGGACTCATAGAAAAGTGTTCCAATAACAAAATATATTCTTAAATCAGATTAAATAAGCATGTATAACAATTCGTAACATATTTAAAAGAATAGATAAAACAAAGAGTTCGTCTAATGAAGGTTTTAATTAAATGAAAAACTTAGTAGACAAATTTTGAACATGTGTATGTTAAAGGAGTAAGGTAGAAGGGAGAGAAAAGGTAGATGGTTCAAGAGCAATGACTATTCTAAGCAAGTAACTCCTTTCGATTGTATCGCGTCTCCAGTATAAACGGGAGATTGAAACACATAAAAAATAACATAATTATGGGGGGAAACATTAGCAGATAAAACCTGATGTTATATAAATAAGTAAAAAAATAAAGTAAAATTCAGTAAAAACGAAAACGGGGTAGCCGGAAGAAAAACAAAAAGAATAAAAATACGACTTAGAATATTTTTGTAAGAAAGAAAAAAAAGAAAAACCCAAAATCAACCAAACATGATTGGTCATTGCATGGGATACAATCGTGGTGTAAATGAACCAACATGAATGAAAAAAATGGGTTTAAAAACAACTAGGAATAATTTATTAAGAAAAAAAAACAAATTAGAACAAACAGTAAAGAGTAGGCGACACAAACAAAGTATGACGAAATAGATTAAGCGATGATGTGTGAATGAGGCGAAAAAGGAAAGAATTACAGAAAAAGAGAAAAAGAACAATATATTTGTAAAAAGAAACTAACACACAAAGGACTAAAGAATTTGAATAATGCATAGTCTATTTCAATAATGAAAAGTAATATATGTATATAATATAAAGCTGAATGTCTGTCTGTCTGTGTGTGTGTGTGTCTGTGTGTGTGTGTCTGTGGTCACGGATAGACTCCTATATGGTTGACTATTTTTAAAAACTGATTAACTATAATAATAGAAGATGTATCAAGACACAGGAATGGGTATGTTTGATCTGGCAGAACGGTGGTTCATTAAAATTGTAGGGGTCTACGTTCGCACCTCGTCCACAAAGTATGGAAGTAAAAGATTTAAAATTAAAAAAAAAAAACGTTTACAAGTGTTTTAGATAATGATGTGCATAATAATACTTTGATATGGATGTTTTAACTTAAATAGGGATGGTATAATAAAATTGTGGGGTCTGCGTTCGCGCCTGGCCTCCATGAAATGGAAATAGTTTAATAAAGACCTTTCGTACCTATCTGCGTAAGTATACTTTGATAATTATGGTTCAGTTTGAAGAAATATGGTATAATAAAATTGAAGAACGGAAATATGTCACAAAGTTTAACAAGGTTTTTTTTATTATAGATCCACAGAATATTGTGATAAGTGTTTCAGTGTGAACAGGTATGGTATAATAAATTGTGGGGTCTATCTATTTTATTTTTACTTTCATCATATTTTGCTTTGGTTTTGATACCACCAAATTCGAAGCTATATCTTTACAACCCTTTCTTTTCATAATCTATCATACTTTCATAAATCAGAGTCCATTTTCTGTAGACTGTTTTTGAACGCATTCAACGACGGGTACTTTTGCTAGTATATACATATATATATATGCATATATATATGTATATATATATATATATATATATATATATATATATATATATATATATATATATATATATATAAACAAAGCAGAAGTTCAAGTCTCAAATCTTTGACTTCCGGTTTGTTCACTGCCATGCCTTTGGTGGGGCGCGACGTTGTTTGGTTGTGGAATTTATTCATTGTGAAAAACTATATATATACATCAAAATAATGATATGAATTATATCTACTAGTGAGGAAATAAAGTGATTTGGGGGCTTACGAAACATTATTAGATGAAATATTTTATATAAGATAATCTCAGCTAAATAATATTGCTCAATGTACAAGATAGAGCAAATGACTCATAATTTAGGAATGTAAATTTTATGATTTGAAAGGGTTAATCTTATAATATAGATTTTGTTTATTGTTTAAAAATAAAGACTACAATTGAATTAATCGATTGTCCGTAACTCATGAGTAAAGTAAAGACATATTCTATTGTATTCTTTGTCTTAAAACAATAAAAAAAGTTCTATATTTGAAGAGTAACATTTCCAAATCATAAATTTTGAATACACAAATGTGAATATATATGTATATGTGTGTGTGTGTGTGTGTTTTATTTTTTATTACCGTTTTATCTGTTTGGTTACATA
Source organism: Euprymna scolopes (assembly GCF_053919585.1). Classification (NCBI taxonomy): domain Eukaryota; kingdom Metazoa; phylum Mollusca; class Cephalopoda; order Sepiida; family Sepiolidae; genus Euprymna; species Euprymna scolopes. The sequence goes on from NC_136491.1 coordinate 52,348,233, forward strand.
TATTTCGGATGTTGGACCATGTTTACGATCAAACAGCCTCGTCAGACGTTACAGAAATGGTTGTTAGTATTAGGAAGAAGTGTTTCAGAAGAAATACGAAAAAAGGGGGGGATAGGAGATAATAAGTGGGAGGGAGACGGGTATTAACAATACTTCAGTTTTGAAGGTTAAAATACATTAGATTGCATTGTGTGTAGGGGTAGCAGATTAACGAAGGCTTGGCTGGAGATATATGTGTTACATGAAAAGGGCTGTCCCCTTTGCATGTAAGTATAAATATAGAGATTACTTAAAATGAAAATAAAATGAGAGAAAGCAGAAATCGAACCTTGAATATAAGTTTTAAAGAACAATAGGTTTAAATGGAATGTCCAGTAAATTGTTAATCCTGATGAAATAAATAATAAATAAACTATTCAATTGTTAGAAAGAATGTGGATAATAAAATATGGGTTAAATAAATTAGATATGTAGGTTTAAATCCTTTGTAAAAACATCAAAGAAAAAATAGGTTATTGGAAAAACATAATGTCGGAAACGTGCAAAGTCGCGCATGTTGGTGGCACGTGAATTTTGCTCACGTGGCCGGACATGCATGGATGTCTCAATATAGGAAGTGAGAGTTAGTTAGTTAGCTAGTCAGTGAGAAACTCAGAGAGAGTCTGGAGTTTGAAATTCGAACGTCTAGAAGCGAGACGATCACTTTTAAACTTAATATGTGAAGCTTTGAATTCTTGATGAGAAAACCACGGGCGGCCGTGAAGAAATAAACCCATCATGTGTTTTGATAAAGCTCGTCTTTGTGTTTGTGATTCTTACAAAAAGGTAAAGTGAATTGTTATTATATGTCTGTGTTATAAAATGTCGTGACATACGCATCTCATATCCACAATGTGAATCTACATCTCATATCTACACTAAGACTGTCTGAACACTATCTCCTCACTCTAAGAGCCTCACATAGCAACACATCTATTAACCTAAGAATGAACATATTTTTAATATATATGAATCGTCATAACACGAACACGGAACGAACAATCTCTCTTATCACATCTCTCTCTCTCTCTCTCTCTCTCTCTCTCTCTCTCTCTCTCTCTAAGATACAGCATCACTTATAATAAGACTCTCTCTCAATGAAATCCCTATTTAATATATAACATATAGATATAGGGAGGGTGAGGTGAAGAGAGGATGTTAAAGAAAAGAAGAGAGGGGGTAAGGAGAGGAGGGGGAGGAGCTTAAATTTTCAGCTTTTAAATTTTAACTGCTTTTTGCTTGTTCAGAGAGAGAGAGAGAGAGTGAGAGAGAGGGAAAGAGAGGGGAGAGAGGGAAAGGGTTAGTGTAGATGTCATTTTATGACAAGTACAGAGTTCCATTTAAAATTTTCGTAGTCGCTATAGGTCGACTTGTTCATTTCAGTTTATAATGGGTTGTTTTTTAAGAATTAATACATACGCCAACGCACGCGCAAAAACGCATGCATATACGTACATATGTACATTTCTACACACCCATATACAGACACATACGCACAAATACATATACATAGGCAATGTATAAGCAGATATTCATGGATCTATATGCAGACATACACACACAAACACACAACTCTTATAGACATATACATACTCACATATATACATAGACGCATATACACACACACACACATATATATACACACCTATATACACATACGTGGAGATATAGATCTCCAATAAGACGTAGATGTACATATACATACATACATATACACACGCATGTACTCATATACACGTATATACAATTACATAACTATACATATTTATAAAAATACAAATATACACAAATACATACATACATAGACATATATATATATGTATATATAAATACACAGGCATGAATATATTCATACGAAGTAAATAAAGTATACAGTATATATTTATACTAAGTAAACAAGGTAAAGTTAGGATAAATAGATAATAATAGATAAATACATGGGTGTAGTTAATAATGCGATGTTAGGTAGACGCATCGTTAAGTTCACACATATATGGGGTGGGATTTTAACATGGTGATTTGGCTATATACATATATATATACATATATATATATATACATATATATATTTATATCAAGTAAATAAAGTAAAGTTAGGATAAATAAATAATAATGAATAAATAAATAAGTAAATACATGGGTGTAGTTAAAATGCGAGGTTAGGTAGACGCATCGTAAAGTTCAAGAGCTTATTTAAATTAGCTGTTGAAAAGGATGCATCCAGGGTAAATGTTTTTTCGCATGCTTCACTTTCTTTAAGTGAAATTTCTTTAAAAAATGTTCTTTTGTGAAAGTGTTTTTTTTTATTCAAGAAGTCTGCAAAAAGGCTGGTTATGTGAAAATTTTCAAACGCACTAATGCTTGTAATTGTCCAACCGGTATTGAAACAATTGTAACATACAATGAAACAACACTTTTTTTTGCTACCAATTCCTTTTTTGAAGTCTTGGTTTTGTTAATACAGTAAATATATATATATATATATATATATATATATATATATATTTGTGGAAATATTTTTCAGTGATATTTAACCTTTGATATTCACTAATTCTTAATTTATGGAGCCAAATGTAAATATAGAGCGTATAACAAACAAATGACAAAAGTCTATATACCAGATACCATAAACGTTTTTGTTTCTGAAATGGAACAGAATTATGAATTTCATTATGTCAAAAATATATTTTCAAATATTTTTACTGGCGTTTTCGTATCTTAACTTCATTCATCCAGAGGAAATCTCAAAATAAAGACGATACGTTGATGAACACATAACTTGTTCTTCCTTCTATCTATCTATCTATCTCTCTATCTATCTATATATATATATATATATATCAATCTATCTATCTATCTATCTATCTAATTACTTATATATATATATATATATATGTATACACACATTTTACCTTCTTTCTTCGTGCTTATTCTTTGTTTCTTTCGTTTCTAGATAGTAACTGCGTACTGCTTTTTAATTAACCTTTTTTCCTATAGAAATTCAACAAACTGCTTCTCTATATAGTGCAGTACTTTCATAGAAGCATCCTAAATACTTCCCACATTAGATTTCACTTCCAATTTTACCAAAGATTTACCCTCCTACCATTTCTGCATGATGCCGGAGTAAGTACATTTTTTCAGTACAGCTTTATAAAACAGGCTGAGCATAAAAGTTATATTTTAAATTAAACGGAAAAAAATGTATTAATAAAACAACCTAGCAAATAATAAATATGTTTTAAACTTGAAATGAGCAGATATTAAATCACAGAAAGCAAAAATAAACAATCTAATAAAATTAGTTTGGTTCGAATCTTGTAATTGCTATGCAATGTTTAAATGCTAATTAGCAGATTGATACGTACGCTAATGTGATCATGTGTTGCTCTTTCCGTTTATAATTAAAACCTAATTGCTGGGTAAGGGTTCTCGTCCGATAAGCAGGCCAGCCTATCCCTCAAAACGTGAACTCTTTAATTCAGATTTAAATTTGATTTGGCATGCTCCGAGTTTAACAATCATGCACATGTCGCGTTTGTAAAGATAATGTTTATCGATTAATTGTAGATGTTGGCTGAGCAAAAAGAACTCTCTAATGAGAGCTTATAAATCCAAATGAGAACATTAAGATTAATACCAGTAACAAAAGTAATGATTCAAATAATATAATGTTTGTTTAATTAAAACTGTATGTCGTGTCTCCTTCTATCCATTACATTAATTATCGGGAACATGCTTACGAGACCGTCCTATCGTATCACCGACATACTCTAAAAAATCTTTTTAAAATCAGATCTCGAATTGTAGATGATACGATTTAGCATGAATAAATTCAATTAGAATTATATGATTGTTGCATATAACATTCATAAGATAACATAACAGAACAATTATTTATTTTTTATAATACTCCAGAGGAAAATTATATTTTATTGATAATCGTACAGAGTGACCTTAATAAAATGCCATGAAATCGTTAATACAATTGAAAATTTCTGTCATGCAATCCAACAATATTTAATATAAGTGATAGATATAAACGTGGTTAAATGTTAATTTAGTTATTATCGAACTACCTTTCCATCTATTTATTTATCTATCTATCAAGTGGTATTGCTTAAATAGCTTATATTAGGAGTTATTTATTGTTTATAAAATAAAGTCTAGCAATGGGGTCAAACTGAGGATGTTTTTTTACAAGGGAATCACCACCTATCAAGGGCCAATTAGTAATATCAAATAAACAGAATGACCTTTGACCGGCGTACGTTGATTGGTCACACGTTGAGAGACGTGTGCTTTTAATGATGACGTAACGGTACTGCGGTAATGATGTCGGGGATGTTAAAGAAAGGAGTTGAGTTTGAGTTTAGTCACGGAAGTGAACGGGCATGCTTCAACAAAGCCAGGAAGCGGGCTGTAAAAAACAAACATGAAAACGCGTAATGCAAACCTCTTGTGAAGTACATTTGAGACAGCTATAATAAATTTATATTTTGAAAATATAAAGTGTATTCTGTGGTTTTACAAAAGACATATTTTCATCACGTATGAATCATATGGTATTCTTCTAATAAATAAAGGATATCTTTATGTAAATATGGGATGTAACATATATCTCTAGAAGTGTAAGCCATGTTTAGTTTCAGAACAGTTTCCGATAATTCGTTGTTCTATACACGTCCTGGGAGGTGACTGGTGCGCAGTAGCAGTTCTCGAGTTGGAATCCACAGAGCAAAATATTCTTCCCTTGTTGACACGAAGAAAACATTTGCGAAATTGCTACAGAAACATTTAATCTTTATGAAGCAATTCTGGTTTCTGATTGGTTGGTAGAAGAACGTAAATTAATTCGATTCGTCAGTTCCTAGCCTTAAATTTGGTTTTCTACCACAGAAAGCTTCATATGGGGTCTTAGATAGTGTTTTGTTTAAGCACCTGTGTACCTGTTGTGTCAGCTGCCACAATTGTGTACGTCAAGGGGATTTCGGGAGTTTGGATTCAATGAGTAGACATCTTGCCATTTCAGAATGTGTCCGCTATGTTCTTTCCTCAATCCCGTTTTGGTGTGGCGATCTACGGGCCGATTTTCCATGCTTAATAATTAGTAAAATTTCAATGTCTTTGTTAGTGAATTCTGTACCGTTGTCAGAGAGAATACACTTTACTTCACCGTAGGGAACCATGTCGGCTAAATATTTTTAGTTGCTAGCAGGGTATCAGATTTGTTCTTTAAAAAGCAAATCATTACAAAACCTAAATTGTCATCTACGAAATTCAACATATATCTATAATGTTATCTGACCATCGGTTCCAGGGGATCGTTTAAGTCACAGTGCACCAGAGAATGGAGTGTCTCGCTCTTCTTGTCTGCTATCTTGGTTTGATAGTTTGTCATTTTTCCCTTGCATACAAACGTCGCAGTTAAAGTTTGTTGATGTTTTTATTTTTATTCCATCAACTACAGTTGCCAACTTTTTGATATCAGGAATAGTGCAGCGTCCAAGAATTTTATGCCATGTCTATAATTGTACGGAAAATATATTTTGTGTAAATTTCGGTATTAGAAGTGTTTTTTTTTAGAATACGCAAACATAGTTTACCTTTATTAGTCCTTAGCGAGATTTTAGCATCACCTCTTTTCAAAATGATATCATTTACTCGACTGCCGTCAGCAAGTTCTATAAAATGATTTTGAGGCTTAAAGTTGGGATCAAAATTGATACAATCAGATTCCTTTGTAATCACATGTGCCGTTGCACCACAATCGACAGGAAAATTATTATTGTTTATTGAAGCGTTAAATGTACACACAAATAAGAATGTATGTTCGCTAACGAAGCTCTCCACATTTTTAATGGAGTCGCCCTTTTAAGTCCTGTATCTACATTGGAATCTCTTGTGATTAGGTTGCCCACAATTATAGCAAATAATGTGTGTACTTTTCTTAGGAGAAACATTGTTTTTGACAAAATTGCTGTTTTTATTCCCGGCATGGGTATAATTTAATTTTGGTGCTTTCATGTGTGCATATTAAATTTTATGATATTTGTAGATTCATTTTTTCTGCGATCATTTTTTCAGTTTTCCTTGTAAGTTCTGAGTGCTACCTTGAATTGACTAAAGTCATGGGTTTTCTTTCTGGGTTATCACGGTGGTAAATCGCTTGAAATCACTCGGTAATCCCTTGATGGCCATGGAAATCAACAGACTGTCGCTAATAACTACTAATAAGAAGAAATAATTTTGGGTTTTCCTTTTGACAAATAATGCTCTCTCAATATCGTCGTCCAGGACTTCTCTAATTACTAGTGATAGACTTCAGTCATCTAAGCACTGTATTAATTCCGTAAAGACTGCTGTGTTGTTTTCAATAAAGTCGAGGTGTGTTCTGTTTTAATGTTGTGTTTAAAGTACTTTGTGTAGCTTTTGAATTCGTAGATATCCTAGAAATTTAACTTGCCAAAAATCGAATTTTGATTCGGATCCATCAGAATAAATGCGCACGTTCGGTCCGTTACCTTTAGAAGTGTAAGCCATGTTTAGTTTCAGAACATTTTCCGACGGTTCGTTGTTCTACACAAGTTCTGAGAGGTGACTGATTCCAGTAGACAGTTCTCGAGTTGAAATCCACAGAGCAAAAGATTCTTCCCGTGTTGACACGAAGAAAACAAATGAGAAATTGCTACAGAACCATTTAATATTTATGGATCAATTCTGGTTTCTGATTGGTTGGTAGCAGAACATAAATTAATTCGATACGTCGGTTCTTAGCAGCATCGTTTATAAATAGAATCTCCCAACTGTGCGGGATTGTTTGGGTCCACGAGAAAAAAAGAAAGGGTTATTGTCCTTGAACTGGCAAAAGAGTTATCCCCCCTTGTGAGGACGAGGGAGTCGGCCATGACACTCGAAAGGCAGTTCCGATTGTTACGCATCCAGCGGCGCCTTTATTTAAGTCTCTTTTAAATAATATTCTCAAACGTTTCCCCTTGGTTTTGCATCATTTTACCTGACGATTTCACAATCAATTTTCATTCTAAACACGTAACAATTGGTGATTAGTTTTGTTTTTGTCTTATTCGAACACACGTGAGAACAAATACATTTACCGGAGATTTACATTAAGCGTTAAAAAATAATTAATTAAAAAAAAAAAACCTTAAAACAAAGAAATGGGTGTTACCATACAATAATTAATGCAACAACAGTTACGTTTGATGGAACTTTTACGGAGAGATTCTAAACATCTTCAACACCAGTTTCGGAAACAAAACTCATGACATCGGCAGAATCGACCACAAATTCTATCAAAGAATTCCATTATGATCCAATGGCTAAATCAACGTTCTGTACGTTGTTTTTACGTTTTGAGAACCTCTTTTAGGTGGAATTCAAGACACAAGCTGACGACTGGAAGGTCAGATTTTGCTACGTAAACTTGGGCCGTCGGAACGCGACCGGTATGCTAATTATATTCTCCCAAAACACCCACGTGATTAAAACTTCGACGAGACAGTACAGACGTTGAGGCAGATATTTGGTGAGCAAATTTCATTATTAAATATGCGCTTCAATTGTCGTAATATAATGAAATGTGAGTCAACTGATTTCTCGACTTACGCAGGCATTGTAAATAGAGAATTCGAGCGGTTCAAAGTAACGTCCATCGCACCTGCCTCAATTCAAATGTTTATTTTTTGTGTGTGGCTTCAGATCGGAGGGGGATGATGATATTCGTACACGGATTTTTTCAAAAATAGAGCAGAATTCGGACATAACTTTTCAACAAGTTGCCGTGAAATGTCCCGTCTCGTTAATCTGAAGTATGATTCAACGATTGTACGACTACCGACAGCTTCCACAGTTAACTTTGTCCAAAGACAACAGCATCCCACCCCACGGACGTCAACAACTATCAAGCCACCTTCAGCGTGCTGCAATTGTGGCAGATGGCATTTTGTACCGAACTGTACATTCAAGACACACCGCTGTCGCAGCTGTAACCGATTGTGTCATAAAGAGGGAGTCTGCACCCCACACGGACAAAGATCAACGCAGAGTATACAAAGAGCACATGACAAACAAAAACGTTACAAAACAAATACAAACAGTCTGGTGGCAACTTTTCTCCCAAGCCCAAAATCAAACCGAAAATATGTGTCTGTACAGCTGAATGGGCATCCTGTTAAACTGCAAGTGGACACGGCCTCTGATATTACACTCATTTCAAAATAACTATGTGAAACAATAGGCCAACCGTTATTGACACCAACGAGTTATGTAGCACAGAGTGCTTCCGGGGACTGTGTCCACATCACGGGTTACTATCGATTCCCCTTAAAATGAAAGATAAAACGGCATCAGGTACCATATACATAGCAGACTCTAACCATAACTTACTTTGACTTGATTTTATCGAGCCACTAGGTGTCTGTAGTATTTCACTCAACCAGATATGTAAGGTGATATCTAGTCCATCACCGCAGAACAACAGCATCGACCAGACCAAAGACATCATGAAACAATTTTCTCCAATTTTCGCTAACAACCTTGGAAAAAGTTAAATTGATACAGAGACAGAAGTAGTTACACTATTCCTCAAACACTCTGTTAAACCAGTGTTTCGACCCAAACGTCCAGTGGCATATGCTGCATTGCCACTGGCGAACCAGAAACTAAAGCGACTGGAGGACATGAAGGCGATCATACCAGTGAAATATTCACAATGGGCAGCACCTATCGTAGTAGTGAAGAAAGCCGATGGCTCAATTCGGTTTTGTGCAGATTTTACGACTGGTCTTAACGCATCACTAGAGGATCACCAATATCCTTTGCCCATCCTAGATGATCTTTACACCATACTTAATGGTGACTCTTGTTTGCAAAATTAGATCTCACAGAAGCTTATCTTCAAGTCGAAGTGGCGTAAACCTCAATGGAATTGCTTACGATCAATACGCGGCGTATACTATTCCAGTTCACTCTTAACTTGTGGGGTAAAAACAGCCCCTGCAATATTTCAGCAGATCATGGACACAATGCACACTGGAGTAGAAGGCACAGCTGCATACGAAGATGACATCCTCATTATCGGGCAATCCAACCAGGAGTTGAAAGAAAGAATTAGCAGAGTTCTTACCCGCATTCAAGACTTTGGTTTCACCCACTTTGACCCAAATAAAACAGTTGTGGCAGCGGGTGCATCAAACCATGGTGTGGGAGCAATGATCTCACATATATTCGCAGATGGAAGTGAAGAGGCGATCATGCATGCATCCATATATATATATATATATATATATATATATATATATATATATATATATATATATATGCATACCCTTAAATCAAGTGGAGTCATACCTTGTCTGGGATGATTCCCTGGATAAGGAATATCACCGTTCAATAATATATAAGAAATTTGCAACTTTGCCCTGCAAGCACAAGTTTTAATAAATTGGTCAAACATCTGGGTTAGCAGAAATGTCTTAATTTCCATTATTGATTCTCTTCATTTAGGTAGTATCTTGGTGATTGCTTTGAGAGACAATGTGTTGGAGATAATTCCATAACTGAATGTGAATCCCATTCAAGAACGAAACACCTGCTGATAAGACGATCACAAAACTGCTTGTATCCTATTAAATAAAATAACGAATATTGCTTATTCATAGTCGATATTTAATTCACAAATTATGCATAGTCTGGAGTTTTTGGTTCCACATATGCTTAAATATCAGAAAGAATTGTGAATTTTTCAAACGTTTAATTTTGAAAGAGGCACGCTATATGTTTAAAAATCTTTCAATATACTTATTTTTCGATTGTAGGTTTTTCATTTCATGTTGTTCCAGGGGTGTATTTCTGGGTTTTCCATTTTTCTTTTTACAAATATAATAGAAACATTAATATAGATACCCCCTTCAACTGTGGCCGAATCGATTACCATAACAATAAAAACTAAATATGATAAACAGAAAGGAAAAATAAATTTAAAAAACCGGAAATATAAACGAAGAGGAAGAATACATAAAAATATATATATATAAGAGATTGATCGAATAAGTAAATGAAAAGAGCAAGAAAAATTACAGATATAAATGAAAAAAAAATATTAAAGAAAAACAGATAACGTATGCATTAAGATGGAAAGATTGGAGAACTGAACCAGCGCTTGTGTGCGTTCACCTGACGTGTCGTGATCGTTTGCTCGTTGTATTTCCCGAATTCAGTGCTCTCTTTTCTCACTGATCGCAGTATCCATCACATATTTCTACAATTTTTTTTACAACTAGAGCACAAAGTAAACGTGCATTGAGAATGGTGATAAGTATGTAGAAAAGAAAATCCCGACTACAAAACGTCGCTCGTTTTATTGGAACTACTTCTGTCTCTGTATCAATTTAACTTTTTCAGTTGCAAAATAGGAGGCTGTACTTTTGAAACGACCCTCGAATACACTATACACACCTCACCCACCCCATGTATGTATATATATATATATATATATATATATATATATATATATATATATATATATATATATATGAGTAGGGACATTATTTGTAACAGAGAGTTTAATACATAAATAAAATGGCTGAATTGTGTACGACTGAAGCGTAACACATTATAGTGAAATTTAATTTCATAATGAAATTAATGACTGGGAGAAAAATAAATGCCCATTGAGCTGTTTACTTGGTTGTGGTTTAGTAATAATAAAATGAAATCGATACCTGAATTAATAAACACATTTAACAAATAGTAAATTACCGAGATGAGTTTGTATCCAACTTAATACTAATATTCATATTGCGTTATAATGTTCAATGTAATAATATGTATGTTAAAAAGATGAAAAACTGTGTAAAAATTTACACACAAATCAGAATTATTGGAATTTTCGCAAATGTTTTCCACCATTATTCTGGCTCCTATGCTTGAACTAAATTGAACAAAATATAGCGCACGGTATGGCCACTTTCGCATAGCATCGGGTTCCAACATTTATAATGTAATGTAATGATTATTTCACGTAGAGATATATCTAAAATATAAACTCATACCTATCGATGGAGGTATACAACATTGAAATAAAAAGACGACTGACCTAAAAAGTAGAAAGAAAATTAAGGGCGAAATCTGAATACAAACAGATAACAATACCGTTTCATAAGAGAAAAATAAAGAAATATATAAATAAACAAAACGAAAACAAACAAATGACAACAGTGATCGTGGTGGTGGTGGTGGTGGTGGTGGTGGTGGTTCATGGTGAAGAGGAAACATAATGCTATGGAACTGAACAGTATCGTCTCGGACCTGAAATATCCATTTTTGTCTGCGAATTACTCACGTGACTGGATATCAAAATGGCGCCATCCACTCTTGAAATAATTCCGATATTAGTGTGCCGTTCAACGTGTCTGATTTGGCTTTAGCTGATAAACATCTGTCGCAATCTATTCTCCCCTGGGATTTAGGCATTATTTAACGTTTTTCAATCTCCTTTATTTTATTTATATTGCAATTCTCTACTTGTTCTCCATCGTCTTTCGATCCCCCCCACCAAAAAAAAAATAATTCGTCTTCTTTTGTGTCAAATAATTTATTATTCTCCAATTCGAAAAAAAAAATCGGAATAGTGAAATTACCAATTAATCAAGCTTTTTTTATATACTATTTTATATTAAAACTTTCTAATGGTTATGATTGTCTTAACATCGAGAGAAAATTCAGAGGCTAAAAGTCCGAAATGACCTGCAGCTTGGAATACTGCTGCTGGTTACCCAGTAAACTACGTTAACATTTCAATAAAAAGCCTTTTATTCAAATGTACGTTTTTCTCCGCTTTTCCGTTCTGTGGTGAAGCAGTAGTTGCAGCCAGTGGCGTAGCAAGGGAGGGCGGGGTTGGAGGTGGTTCGACCTTGGTGGCACGTTCCAGGGGGCAGCATTTTGAGAGGGTAAAAAAAGTGAAAGCTAACAAAAAATCTGAAATTTTATGCCGGAGATGTTGTAAAACATCGGGACTTTTAGAGATATCGAAATCAGAAAAAATGTGTCCCTACTTTATGAGCCGCACACGTCAGGGGCGACATTTTGAGAGGTTAAAAATAGAAAAGGTAAATAAAAGTTAACAAAAAATTGGAATTTTTTACCGAAAAAGTTGTAAAAAATCGGAATTTTCGGAGGTATCGGAATCAGAAAATGTATCCCTATTTTACGAGCGGCTCATGTCAAAGGGCGGAATTTTAAGGGGGAAAAATAAAAAAAATAGAAAAAATAAATAAAACCTAACAAAATATCTTCAATTTTATATCCAAAAGTTTTTTAAAAATCGGAGCTTTTGGAGGTATTGGAGTCGGAAAAATAGGCCCCTATTGTACGAGCGGCACATGTCATGGGAGGTATCTTGATAAGATAAAAACAGAAAATTTAAAAAAAATAAATAAAACTAAATAAAAGCTCAACATTTTTTTTTTAATTTTATACCGAAAAACTTTTAAAAATCGGATCTTTTGGAGATAATGGAATCAAATAAATTTGTCCCTATTTTACGAGCGGCCCATGTCAGGGACGGCATTTTGAGAGGGTAAAAATAGAAAACAGAAAAAAGAATATACACATAAGTAAAAGCTAATAAAATATCTTAAATGTTACACCCAAAGGTTTTTAAACAATCGGAACTTTTGGAGGTATTGGAATCGTAGACACGTGTCTTTATTTAAAGAACGAAACATACCAGAGGGCAGCATTTTGTGAGAAAAAATAGACAAGTAAAATAAATAAATAAAAGCTAACACAAAATTTGAAATTTTATACCGAAAAGTTTGTAAAAAATTGAACCTTTGGAGGTATCGGAATCGGAAAAATGTATCCCTAATTTATGATTCCTAAACCGATTGTTTTAAAATTTAAATTTAATTTTTCATTATTTGGAACTAATGATGGACATTTATTGTTTTTAAATTATCACTAAAACTAAAATGATAATGACATCAAAATACGATGTAAATTTATTTTATTTGTAAAACAAAGCTTTAAAAAAGTTGCATAAATTCTCTAGGTAACTTTCAAAGAAAACGGTTTATTTACATGTTCCAAAAAATGATGAAAAATTAAACAAAACATTTTTGTCAAGAAAAATACTGATAATGAAATTATACAACGGAAAATAAGCAACAGAAAATTACGTAATTTTGGAATTGTAAAACATTAAGCAAGTATGGAATAAAGAAGACTGTAAACAGATTTTATAATCGTCATATAAGGAAGTATAATTTTAAATGGGAACTAAGCGCTACACCTCAACTGCTATTTAAGTGGCTTTCTATTTGATAGTTTAAATACTGCCGAATTTTGGTCAAGTTTCGAACAATCACAGTGTTATTGATTTTTGTAAAACTATTAAGAAGATTTAATAATCACTGGCGTATTTATGATTAAACCGAAATTTATTATAATGAATAAATTCTGGTAATAGGATTTTAATTTTTTACTTTTTTTATTAATATAATAATTGTAAAATATAATACGAGAAAATTCTCCTTAGAACGCGTATCTAACTTAGAAAAATCGACTTACTTACTTTCAAACAACAGTAAATATTTAAAAATGTGAATATTTCTGTGAGAGGCACTTAAATCCTATTTAAGTTTGTATTATATTTAAAAATGGTCTTAAACTCTATCTTAAATTGAAATGTATTCAATAGATGCTTAATTTTCGTACTTTGCAAAAATTAGTTTCCCGGTGTCTAATTTTCCTAAATTTAATTAAATAAAAATAAAAATATAAAAACTGATTTTTAATGTGTTTGATTCATTTTACATTTTATCTGTTTTCGCTTTAATTAGCTGGTGGGTTTTGTCAGTTGTCTTTTTGTCCGATGCCCTAGGTATATATATATATATATGTATGTGAGCAAACAATTAATAAAATATGTTAAGAAACACTTTGAAATGAGTTAAAAACATATTTAATCTGAAAAGGAAACACTAGATAAATGGATAGTCCTTAATCCGCGGAGTTTCGAAGAAATACTCTCCTTCTCATCAGAGAGTAGGAATTAGCAAAATGCGGGATCGGATATTGCATGCAGAAGTATTTGATGAAACAACAAGTAAGTCAAAGATCTTACTTCAAAACAAAATAAGTTAAGCAGAGGGAATATGGTATTATATATGGTTCAGCATATATGGTTAAGCAGAGGGAATATAGTATTATATATGGTTTACCATATTCGCTTTGCTTAACTTATTTTGTTTTCAAGTAAGATCTTTGACTTATTTGTTGTTTCATCAAATATTCTGCATGCAATATCCGATCCCGCATTTTGCTAATTCCTACCCTCTGATGAGAAGGAGAGTATTTCTTCGAAACTTCGCGGATTAAGGACTATCCATTTATCTAGTGTTTCCCTTTCAGATTAAATATGTTTTTAACTCATTTCAAAGTGTTTTTAACATATTTTATTAAATGTTTGCTCATATTATAAGCTCTATTTCCTATTTGGTTTTATCGAGCTTTTATATCTGGCTGAGATAATTTTATAAATATTAATTCTTTAATATTTATAATTTACTTTAATTTTACCATCTTGGATCATTTTGGTAAATTCAATTGTAATCTTCATTTTGTATATATATATATATATATATATATATATATATATATATATATATATATATATATATATATATATATATATATATTAGGAGGTCGTCTGACGTAAAATTCGCATAAATATTATATAGTTTAATTAATGCAGAATAGTTGGTAAATTCAATTGTAATTTTCATTTTATATATATACATATATATATATATATATACATATATATATACACGTATATATATATTGGTTATACATATGTATATATATGTGTGTGTGTGTGCGTGCGTGTGTGTGTGTATGTGTGTGTGTGTATACCAGTAATGGGGTGATTTTAAATTTTTCCCGGTTCCGATTCAATTACCGATTCGTCTTAATTCCTGATCCAATACGATTCACGATTCCGATTCCAATTCTTTTTAAATTTTTAAATATTTAATTAATGATTTCTTTTTTCGGGGGTGTTTTTCGAATTACTCAAAAATCTATATATCTGCATATATTTTCGCAAACAAAAAATGCGCTTAGTTTGAGTGTGGGGAAGACCATATATTAAATATGCGTGGGGTCTGAATCTTTTTCTCGAATATTTTCCTTTTAATTGATTGAAAATAATGAAAAAGCTAAAGATGCATTTCAATTAAAATTAAAGCCGATTTGCATTTGTCATTAGTTGGCAAAATGCTAAACAATTGAAAATTATTAACGATTCTCATGCAAAATGAATAAAATAAAGCCCCCTCTCCATTTCAAACTTGAGTTTCTAAATAACATAGTTACTATGTATGAAACAATTCTTAACTTAAGAACGGATGTGAATGCATTCTTAACTATTTTATATGTTCTCTCTACCAAAGAATGTTCATGTGGTTACCCTAATCGTCAATAGTTGCCCTGTTATATTACTGACTATATCATAGATATGTAGTCGATTTATTCGTCTTACTGCAAAAAGAAAACGAAACAAAAAACAAGATACAAACAATAATAATAGAAATACTTTTTACTAATATTGGCAAAAATGATATTTTTCTTTTTTCATTCAACTTTCATTTTCTTATGCGGTTGCATATGGACACCTTGAAAATCTTGCCGGAAAAAAAAGCACAAACAATTATTTTTAAATTTGAACTTTCGTACAATAATTTAACCTAAAATGATAAATAATCATCATTTCCAGTATTGTAAAAATGTTCACTAAGCCGAAGTCTGACTGGCAAGGTTATAAAAATATGCGTAATTGCTTAGACCCCCCCCCCCACAGAAAAGCTTACAAATTTTATTTAGTGTTCTAAAATGCTACAATGTCTTTGAAATGAAAATAATTTCACGTCCAATTAATATCGCTAAAGTGATTCTCAACTGGAAGGATCAAGAGATCTGAGTTGCTGAAGGAAACATAGGCGACGTCTTATTGAGATGGAAACTAAGAAGTAGCGGGGAATTCTAACTAGATTTCTGGGCATCATCAGGTTTTCGCCAAGCAGAATCTGGTACTACGGAGTCACCTGGAATACATCCATAATGATGAAAGAGATCAAAGATACAAAGGGAATATTTAAAAATTGGCAAATTTATTGGCTAAGTACGACCCCATGCTCCGTGAAGATTTGGTGAGAGCTGACCTGCGACAGAAAATAGCTACTTCTTATCAATCACCAGAAATTTAAAACGAATTTGTGAGCATTTTGGCAGAGCAGGTGGGAAAGAAAATCATCGATCAGATCAAAGATAGCAAATATTTTTGCATAATTTTATAGCACTCCTGGAGTACTTCACAAGGATGACAGATGAGTGAGGTGTTGACGAAAATAAAGTGGAGGAGTCGTTTCTCCGCTCCATCGAGACAAAAGATAAAATCGCGGAGGACATTTCTAAACTGATTTTGAGATAACTGGAGAAGGATGGGATTCAGATTGGTGACTTTATTGGGCAGGCATTTGACAATACTGCTATTATGGCACGTCTCTGATCGTGTAATTAAATACGCTTTTCTTACACCGTCAAATCTGCTTGATGATAATTATGATTGTCAGCTTGGTCAAGTTGACGAAGATATAGAAAAAGATAAAGACTTTACCGAAAAGAAGAGATTACAGTATTTTGGGAAAGCTTCAGGAAAAGACAAATCAATTGCCCTCTTGAACTTTTGAACTTCACACAGAGATACTACCATGGGGGTTCTGTCCCTAATATTGTGATCTTGCTGCGCATTTTCCTTAACCGAGCTATTAGCTTAGCCAGCTCTGAGCGCTCTTTCTTGAAACTGAAACTCATAAAAAACTAATTTAGTCAAACATGAGCTAGACAAGGCATAACCACGTTGCCACACCGGTTCCCGTCAGATCACAGAAGTTAAGCAACGTTGAGTCTGCTCATTACTAAAATGGGTGACCAATTTGGGACGTCCAGGTGCTGTATGTAGGAGGACGTGAACACCTCCCTGCAAAAAGTATCAAAAACCTTATATATATATATATATATATATATATATATATATATATATATATATATATATATATATATATATATACTAGCAGTTCGACGGTCATTTTCCGGTCGTAAATTATGCTTGTATGCTTAGATATGATATTTTGATTAATGCAGATTTCGTATTTATCATTATACTAGCAGGGACACCCGGCGATGCTCGGAACCGTATAAGACAATGAGAAAATTTTTGAGCATGCCTTTTTTTCTTAGAATAGATTACCTTTTGATGTATATTTATCATTTGCCATCTTGAGCAAAGGAACATTGTATCTACCCTAGGACGGGTATTACACAACATATGTATGGAATAATTGTACCTTCATTGTACAGGAAATTAACAGCACATATGTGGTAAAAAATGTCCTTACCTAGGGCGTCTTATGTACAACACATATTAAAAATTATTTATACAAGTTTCTGTTGTGCTAAATTTTCGGTATGTCACAGGTAAGAGTGTGTTACATCAGAGTGCTATAATGAAGAAGCACCGGATTTTTATATAGATGTTACACTAATCGAATATGTTACATGATTTTCGATTGTGAATACTTATGTATGTCACAGATAAGAATTTCTTTGTTTTTCATATGGGTACTTTACTGTATAAGTACCTTATTTCCTTGGTAGGATACTGTTGAAGTACCATTTTTTCTCTTTTAAAAATGAAAGAACTCGATACTTTTAAGTAATTTTCTGTTGTACTAAATTTTCTGTGGGTCTAGAGTAAGAATTTATTTATTATTTCATCTATCGTTTTCGTGAAGAAGCATCTTATGTCTCATTTAAAAATCATCCTATTCGATTATATAGCCTTATTTTCAGCTTTAATGATATTTATGCACGCCACAGGTACGATTTGATTTGTATTTCATATGAGTAATATACTACACAAGAACCTTATTTCTTGGGTATGATACTGTACATGTAGCTTATTTTTAATATATAGATGAAACTACTCGATGATGTAGCATAATTTTCTGTTGGGCTAACTTTTCCGTATGTCAGAGGTGAGAGTTTGTTTTTATAATAGAGTGCTATATTAAAGAAGCACCTTATTTCTTATATAAATGTCATACTACTCGAATATATTATACAATTTTCGGTTTGACTTACTTTTATGTACACCTCGGGTAAGAGTTCCTTTGTTTTTCATATGAGTATTATACTGTACAAGTTCCTTATTTCTCGGGTGGAATACTGTACAAGTACATTTTTCTAATGTAAAGCTGAAAAGAAAAACTCGATACATGTATGTAATTTTCTGTTGTGTTACATTTTCTGTATGCCAGAGGTAAGAATTTGTGTTGTTATCTGGGTGCTATAGTGAAGAAGCACATTATTTATCATATATAAGTCATACTACTCGAATATTAAACGGGTTTTCGGTTTTAATAACTTTCATGTATGTTACAGTTAAGATTTACTTTGGGGTTTTTTCATGGGTACTATACTACACAAGTACCTTATTACTTCGATAGAATTTCTTGTACACACAAATACATTAAAAACTGATCAGTGATTTTAGGAATATGACTATACAAATATAAATACATATATAATACATTAAATTTATAATGATCAGATAATTATTATAGGAGCGAATCCAATACATACAAATATATAAGTATATACGTTTACTAATCATTTATAATGATCGGTTAATTAGTTTAGGAGTGAATCCAATACATAGAAATATATAAACATATAAACAAAATTATAATTCATTATGATCGGTTTATCAGTTTAGGAGCGAATCTAATACATACAAATATATAAACATATACACAAAATTATAATTCATTATGATCGGTTTATCAGTTTAGGAGCGAATCTAATACATACAGATATATAAACGTATACACATAATTAAAAATGCATAATGATCGGTTAATTAGTTTAGGGATGAATCCAATACATAAAAATATATACACATATACACAGAATTAAAATTCCTAATGGCCGGTTAATTAGTTTAGGATTGATTCGAATACATCAAAATATATAAACATACACACATAATTAAAATTCATAACGATAGGTTAATTAGTTTAGGAGTGAATCCAATAATACAAATATATAAGCATACACACATAAGTAAAATTCCCAATGATCGGTTAATTAGTTTAAGAGTGAATCCAATACATAGAAATATATAAGCATATATACATAATTAAAATTCACAATGATCGGTTAATTAATTTAGGAGTGAATCCAATACATAAAAATATATAAAAATATAAACATATTTAAAATTCATAATGATCTGTCACTTAGTTTAGGGGTGAATCCAAGACATAGAAATATATAAACTTAAACACATAATTAATATTTTTAATGATCGGTTAATTAGTTTAGGAGCAGATCACCACCAAATGCCATTACGTGATCTATTTACGTGGTTGTTGGAATGTAACAAATAAGCTGATATATCATATATATTATGAATATGACATTTTCGTTACATAAATAAAAAAAATTATTCTGCATTTTTTAATAAAATTTCTTATGTATTTATTACATAACAGTTAAAAATCAAGAATATCGGAAAGTTTTTTTTTACACAGGAATCACTACATTATCAAGGCCAATAGGTAATTCAAGGATAAGGGTTAAAGAGTGTACAGTAGAAATTGGAAAATATAGTAATCATTAGTAATGAAAATTCGGTAAATTTGATAACTTATATGGAACGGCTCATCAAGAACTTATTTACGTTAGACTTGAACACAACCATATTGTAGTCAGCCGGAAAGCAGGAAAACGGAAGACAATTCCACAGGCGTGCAGTTCTAAGAAAGAAGCTTTGTTCATGGAATCTACGTTTAGGTTTAGGCACAGATAAAGAGTGGTGGAAATTATTGATAGTGTTTTCAGCTAGACGAGTGTTTCTTGTGAAAGTTTGGTGAGGGGGGACCATAGACTTAAACTCAGTCGAACACTTTCCATGAAAGTAACGATACATTAGAGACAAACTCGCAACATCTCTTCTGTGAGATAGAGGTTGCAGGAAAGAGAAAAGGACATCTCCTACGAGGCTACGAGGTTTATTTTGAACTCTATCAAGGCAGGACAAGTCCTTTCTAGCAGCTCCTCTCCAGATGTGGCAACAGTATTCCATCCTTGGACGTACCTGGCTCTTATATAGATAGAGAATTGCATCAGCAGTGAGATATCTACTGGATCGATAGAAAGATCCCACCATTTTTCCAGCGGACTTGTCAACAGATTTGATGTACGTGTTCCATTTAAGATCAGGAGTAATGGTCAAGCCAAGAAGCTTGTCAAAACTTGAGGCCTCCTGAAGACGAGGGCCATTCATTTAAATTGATGCCAGATGGGGATCAGAATGTTGATGATGTAAAGAGAGAAGCTTGGTTTTAGATGCATTAACAGTAACCAGCCACTACTTTCCCCATTGTACTACGTGTTCAAGATCAGAGGAGAGAGAATCGGAGAGAACTTGGTCGTTTACTGTCTTAGATGTGCTACCATAAATGGTAATGTCATCAGCATAAATGTCTGCAAATGATGTAAGGATGTGATTTGGAAGATCATTAATGTAGATCAGGAAAAGAGTTGGGCCCAGGATGGACCCCTGAGGGACACCAGCATTAATACTGTGAGCTTCTGATTTTTGCCCCTCAACTACTACTCTTATGAACCTATCAGAAAAAAATGGTTTTATAATTGAGAAGACATTTCCAGCTATACCATAACTAGAGATATTGTGAAGTAAACCTTTATGCCATACCCTATCAAAGGTCTTAGATATGTTAAGAGCAATTGCCCTAGAAAGGTAGCCTCCGTCGAGAGATTTGTTAATCCTAAAAAAAAAAAAGGAACTGATGGAGAGCGTTGCGGTAGTAATCGGTCACGCACATAAAAGACAACAGCTTCAATAGCGTTGTGAAATATCTTAATACATATATTTATATGTTACTCTATGTATTCATGCGCACAATGGCACCATTGTGCTACGCTCATCAAGGTGTTATTGCTTTCAAGTTTGAAATCTTTTTTTGAAGCCCTTAGCAATTATTTTTATCGATTAAATTCCCCTAATAAAATTCTGCACCAAAAATGCAATCTTTTGAACTATTTCACATTGTCGAACGATCGTCCCTCTAGGAAGAGATACAATTTGAAAAATGGAAACAGACACACACGCACATAGTCAGATTTATATATTAGATTATATTGGACCCAATATATAGTAATGATATAAAAAAGTTTTTTGTTTTTTTTTAAATGACTCGCTCGCCACTACCAAGAATCGAAACGAAACGTTTAGCTTACGATGTACTTTTTCCATTTTACGCAAATGCTTGAACTATGAAGATATTTTTGCTGCAAGGCTTAAAATTAAAACATAAATTAATAACTATTGCGTTATCCATGCATATTCTTAATGCCGTTTTTCGACCTTCGAGTGGCAAATTACATTTTTTTTTAATTTCCATACTTTAGCACATATTTTCTCCGGCTAAAACCCAAATATAAACGCTTGCATGAAATCGAATACCCTATATATTAGGTTTCACGTCTGTAGACCAATAGGTGACGGGCGAGTTTGATAGGCACTTTTTAAACATATATATATATATATATATATATATTATATATATATATATACGCATACATAAATATATATGTAGAAAAACTTTGTGTTTACTGAAACATTTTTTGCGCAAATATTACACAAATCTAAATCATGTAGAATATCTGCCTAATTGCACGAAATAGTTAACTAAAGATGATCATCCCATAAAAAAAAACTAAAAACTAAAAGGGAATAAATAAAAATGAGTGTTTCAAAATAATATGCAAATTAGCTTTTGCAGATAAATGCAATTCCACGACGCATATGTTACAAAGCTGTATTTTCATTTTTTCGTACATAAATGGATAAAAATGTATTTAATATGAATATCACTGCATAAAAAATCATAAAAGTATATATATATATATATATATATATATATATATATATATATATGTGTGTGTGTGTGTGTGTGTGTGTGTGTGTGTGTGCATGTGTGTGTGTGCCAATGTGTGTGTAAAAACACAGAGGACTGTTTTATAAAATTACTTACAGAATTTTTACAATACCAGTCTTATTTTGAACGTATGGTACAAGTTAACTCCTACCTTAAAGAGCGACATTAGTAAAATTAAAATCTATTGAAGATAGAAAAATTGGTGCAAATATTTATGCACATATAACTAACGATTAACATTGATTTACAGTGGTTCTGGGACCTTTTTTCAATGTGACATTTTATCAAATATATGACGGTATAAAACTGACAACGAATTGTACATTTATCGTCTACAATATTTGTGTTCGACACGTATATTCGCAGAGAAGTCTGATCTTATATACAAAATTGGATGTATTGTCATCGTTTAAGTCATCGACTACTATATCATGTCTTCATATATAGTAAGCTAATAGTTGAATATCCTTTTGCGCAGTTTAGTGTTAAATTAAGCTCAAATATATCTGATAAAATCATCCCTTTATATCTGTACTGCGTCACAACTTATATCAGAATTGTCTTCTTTTATTTTTAAATTTTAATCAATATTAAATATTGTATTTTATTATATAGATCGTTGACCTACTTGTTTTCTTTCGCAATAAAACTTAGATGTTTTTGTTGATTCTTTGATTAATAGGAACGTTAGTTGAAAGCAGATTCATATGCAGGGAAACGAGAATAGTTTACCATCCTAAAAATTGCGATGGTAAAACCGCACAGAGAAAGTTTACGATCATGTTGGAAAAGTAGTGGCAAATCAGCGAAACGCAGTGCCTCCAGAGTCAGAGCTGGTTATCTCCCATTATGATACCGCTAGACGTAACAGTCAATTTTCATGTCATTAAAAAATTTAAAGGTAACACTTTTACGTATTAAAGGTCCTTTAAATGTGTAAAATGTTACAAGACAAGGATAAAAAGACTTAATAATTTAAAGTATAAGGCATTTTATTAGAATAATTTTCATTGCTAAAACTTTTGTCTGGATATGTTTTGAGACAGAAAGTATTTTGAAGGGAGTTCTTTAATTGTGTCATTCATGTCAGTATGAAAAAGGGTAGATTTAGCTGCGATATATTTCGATAATACTTTGTATTTCGAGAGCCAAAATGTTTTTCTTCGTGTTCTCCAAATATGGCGTGATACAGAGACTTTCGATTTCGGTTTATCTTCTTTTTTCCCTACCAAATCTCGTAAACAACTCTTTTATTAGTTTCCTCTTCCCGATTTGCACACAGCAGTTACATTTTAATGTAGATTTATTTCAACGTCTTCGACTCATTCTACTATTTCATTTTTATTAGTGTGTTTCCTTTGCACTTAACACGAGTTCTTCTGCTATCTTTTCTCGGCATCGGTTTTTGGAAAGTCCCATTTCGTTTCGAAAATCTTATCGGTTCGCTAGCCGCAACAAGTGCGAATATTATTCGCAACGTCGAAGATCGAGACAGCGTCGTAAATTGCGGTCAAATCGTAACTGTCATTGCACGCTGTCCTGGGGTGGAGAAGAGGCTTACAGGAATTTCTATCCAAGGATGGTGAAAAGATTTTATCGCAGTTACAAACCCTCATAAAAGCATAGGTTCCTCCCTTGTAAAAGGCAATTCGAAATATACGAATCATAATAATTCGTATCTTTATTACTTCAATGATAAAACTTACTTCCCTTCCTGTATTTTCGACTTTACCAAATATATGACAGGCAACGCTTTATTTAGTTTGCGTTTTTATCTAATTCCAATTGGTATCGGGTATGACCTTCAAGTTCACCGGGTTGTGTGACAAGTTTTTGAGCTGTAAGTGTGGATGGAGTTTGCTCTTAGTCAACAATATTCTCAAGTCCACTCTGACACCGATAATATTAGGAGTAGTAGTAGTAGTAGTAGTAGTAGTATCCTGACAGGTGCTACAACTATCTACGATTTGTATTTTCTTTAAGATGAGCATTAATAATTCGTATTATTTTGATTATTCGGGCCACTGCTTTCATCTTTAGCATTACTTTCACAACGTTTCGGCTGATACAACCTTCGACCTTCTTCACATGTATCGGACTTTGAAATCATTCTATCGAACTCAGACATTTCCACAGAATTCTAAACAGAACCCTTTATTTTACTCACAGAATAGCATGCTCTCGTCCCGTCAGCCATGACCAGTAAAAGTAGTAATTCACAGTTGTATTTTTACCTATCGCCACCACTGAAGATTAGAGCTTAAGCCTTCAGAAAAGTGTCACTTATAATTGAAGTTCTCTTGATCAATTTCGGCACAGGTATTTACGATATCCATATTTCACATCACCTTCCACTGTACTATATGCCTATGTTATTTATCGTTCCATCCAGTTTCCCTAAGTATTCGTTTTGAATATGTTAGAAATGATATCGCATCAAGTCATAAGCCCACAAATTTGAGATTTTATAGAAGATGGAATCTCTCTTAAGTTACGAATACTACTATCAGATTCTTATAACTTAAATAGAAATGTTGTCTTTTGAAATAGATGCTTAGATTAATAAAGCCAAAAGCTAGTTACACGCAAACAATATGGACAGTAAACCCAATGCCTCAATGACGATGGCATGCCGCAAAAACATGCAGACAACTTAATCATCTAATTCTAACAGAGCAATCTGACGTTGTTCTTTAATACATGGAGATATAAAATAGAATAAGCATCAGGCGCGGTTGAAAGCCAAATTACAACGCAATATTACGAAAATACACAAATAGTTTACTTGTTTGAAATTTATAATTTAAATTTATTTCGGAATCAAACTCCATCCTCAGTATTTTGTACCTCTTTTGTTTCTTTCTTTTGTTCCCTTCTTTCATGCCTTGTTGGAAAATTGAGGAAAAAAGCCAGTTAGTAAATATCCCTGCGTTGTTTCTCAGCGGCTGTAAATGCCAGAACCGTGCGCTGGCTACGCGAGATTAACATAAGGGGTGTGAGTTCCGTTATAGACGCGTTGATTTAATTTGAATAAAATGAAATACACATCAGGCGCGCTTGAAAGCCAAATCACAACGCAATATTACGAAAATAACGAAACTCACAACTGATGTCTTTTAACAATGATTTTAATTTGATATAACGATATTTTCTTCATTTACGCCTCATAAATAATTCAATTAATCAATTCATTTTTAAGAAGTTTTTAATTTTATGAGAAAAGTGAGAATAATTTTTTTTTATATTTAAAATTGTCACATAATCGCAACGTTGGATTATTTGTTATAAATTCCAAATCTCATCTTTTTTGTAAGCCGCCCAACGATATATCTTTTGTTTTTCTTTTTTTAATTATCTCCGGAGTGGAGGAACTCGCAGAGAAAATGACGTCGAATCTATAACGAGTGAAAAAAGAAAGGGCGTAGTGAGAAAAAGAAAGGATGAGGGAGTCAAATAAAAATAAAAATAAAATATGGGATGCTTACTACCAAAAGTGGACAAAGAAAAAAGAGAGATAAGCTTAATTACGGATGGAAAAAAGAAAAAAGGAGGGAGAAAGAAAAAGACATTTCTTCTACACACTCTCGACAAGCAAGCGTGGCTATCAAACGATGAACCCCTGTTCCGGGTAGTCCACAAAAATGAATGCCCTAAGTGTTGTGGATCAAGCAACAAATGATATAAGGGTGACAATATTTCCCAGATTTGTTGATGTGTGTTTTTGAACACGATGACGCCGGGTTAATCAATATGCCCAGAACGAAAAAATAAAATAACGAAATCTGCTGAAGAAATCCAACATAAAAGAGAACGAACTGTAAGTCTTCTCTCTCTTTCTCTTCCCCTCTCTCTTTGTCTCTCTTTTCTCTCTCTCTCTCTCTCTTTCTCTCTCTCTCTTTCTCTTTCTTTTTCTCTTTCGTGCGATGAATTAATGTTTCGTTTTGTTTTCTCTTTTTTTTTTATTGTTTATTGAAATATTTTCCGCTCGGCATTTTTAGACATTTTCGTAAGACCTCCATACATCTTCGTGATATATATATATATATATATATATATATATATATATATATATATATATATATATATATATATATATATATTGTTTTTTAATCTCATCTTTTTTATTCCCTCTTCCATAGCCTATTTTTTGTAATTAAATTGATTTAAATTTTAATATTCGTGTTTGAAATCTGTTGTTTCCATTGTACTCTTCATTTGACCCATTCCATATTTTACTGGTAAGAGTCCCCTTATTTCCTTTTGTTTGGCGCAATATATCGAACCCAGTAGTACATGATCAAAACGAAAGTTGTGGCTCGCGTCAGGGATGACTCTTCCTTTATAAGACTTATTAGACAGATGGGCACACGTGAGAGGTAACGGGAACCATATACATATCATTTTTTTTAAATGAATAAAGATAATCATTTTATAAATTCTCCCACGTATGAGGTTTACGCGATTTAAAGAAATGTTTTGGTATTCGGAAAAGACTATGGGCTAGATGTTGCAATAAGCATGCGAAATGGTCGAGAATAATGTGTTTGATGAAGCTGTATTAGACTTTGTGCCAACGGTGAAAGAGAATACCCGCGCTTAGACAAAAATAGCCAAAATGCGAATGAAACAGATGAGATAATGAAACAAAATTTTAGAGCAATAATAATGTTTACGAATAGTTGTACCAGCTTCCCAACTAGTTTATCTTAATCCTTAAGTTAAACCAAGATCAGCTTGGAATAGTTTATCGTTACCTAGATGCAAATTAGCCACCACAAAGTAGTACCTCTACCCTTGAAGGTAAGAACGAAAACAGATTTCTCAGGTGATACCAACAGAGCAGACTTAGGTTCTTTGTCTATAAAGGCAGAAACAGTTACATAAGTGAGAAATGTTACAAGATGGGTGATAAATGTGAGGGGACTGAGATAATCAATCTGCCTCAGTCATGCAGGATTATCGATTAGCAACAAATGTTCATAGTGGCGTTAAAGACGTCACTGTTAGATTCTGAGAATAACAATAAATATAAGAAGAATTGTCCGAAAAATCCAAATAATTTAAATTATAAATCTTCAGAGACACAAATTTTAACTTTTCTACATTCTACTGCTAATAATGACCAAGGTGTGCAACAAGTTACATTTTTAAAAATTCAATAGAAGTGTTTTGTATGCCAACACACATATTAAAGTTGAATGTTATGTACCCAATTTTGTTAGTTCGGAATATTTTACTAAAACGTCTATAAAATGGAACAAGACTGTGTGTAAAACACATGTAAATTCATATGGTAAAGGCTGCTGTATAAAATGTATAAAGAGCGAACAAAACGTCCTTCCTACAATCCTATTATTTCCTCAGATTCTGGAACTTTATTTAAAAATCTACACGTGTCAGTTAAATTGATTTGCTATTGCAACTAATTCCAAGGACAACTTATACTTATACTTAGTTTAAACTTGACTTTATCCTGCTTTCGTCACTCATAGTTTTAGCAATGACGTTGAAAGGTAAACTCACTGGGACGTGTATATAAATTGGTACCAGAAAGTTTATCATCAAGCATACTGCACCCAATAGCTTGGTATAAATATTATTAACATCTATAAAGGATGAACATGTAAAAACATAAATATCTACATAGACAATGTACAACCTAACCTCACGAAATATATAAATTGTGCTATTTTTTAAGATACTAATGGCGAACCTGGGTCAATGTTAAACTGTTTTTTTTAATTACTTAAATTACATTATGATGAAATAGTTTCCCTTTTACGGGTTCTGCTTATATATATATATATATATATATATATATATATATATATATATATATATATATATAAATACTTAAATTAATCGCATAAAATTAATATACGAAAGTATAAATTTATGCGTAAACTTTAATTATTTACTTCACAAGTGCTCAATACGTAGGTAGAGCTAGTTAGTAAGTTATAAAATATATATGGCGATTAAGCTACACTGAATATTCCGCGACTCTTCAGGCTTATGTGCATAAGCCTTAGGAGTCCTAGCCTGGATGAAACGCGGAATATTCTGTGTAGCTTATTGCCGTATATATTTTATAACTTACTATAAAAGACCTAGCAAGTTAACACGGAAATCACTCAAGTACAAAAACAAACAAAATTCATACCAAGGCAGCAAAATCAAGGCTGGATTACCAGGACACTATATATACAAATGTAGGTAAATTTAGGCATATTTGATTGGTTTGAAAATATAGGGGTTTTTTCCAAGTGTAATTAAACTTAACCATAGAATAGTATTATAATGTTTAAAAATCCTACGAATTTTCATGTGGTTTCGACCCATAGTACCAACGATATAAGAATTTTAATATTAAATATGGAAACGAGTATATATATATATATATATATATATATATATATATATATATATATGTATGTGTGTGTGTGTGTGTTTTACCCAAATCTGATGGCCTTGATAGAGGGAAGACTAACACTTGCTGCTCTAGTTTGATCTGAAATAACAGCGAGTGGAGACTTGATTCCAAATATTCCTCATATCTCCTCTATTTTGGAAATAAAGTACGATTATGAATATCTCCAGTGTCAAATAATCCTTATGCATTGTGAAATTTACTTTACGTATGAAAACCAAAAAGGGGACATAAGCATATGAGAAATTTTTGGAATCATATCTACACTTACTGTTATTTCAGAATATTTGGAAGCATAGCAGCAAGATTTAGTCCCCCTTCCATCGGTTTTATCTGTCCTTTATAGCTTTTTTTAATATTTTCTAAAGGTGTGATTGAAAGGTTTGAATTAGAGACTAGTTGCAGTTTAACTGTTTTTTTTAGGATAGTGACTATTTTCGTAGATTCTTACTTCCTTTTTCATTTGAGCTAGCTTATCTGACTTTGTTTCTATTGTTCTTTTGTTTCTGCAGTGCAACAAGAAATACATGTCTTGTTTCGGTATAAGTAGATTATGTGCTAACTAATATCACACATGATTAATGTATCTCTCAATGAAAGCTTCGTTTCTGGAGCAATAACTCTTGACATATCAAAGACTTATGATAGGTTTGTTGTATTCTGTTTCGTATGAATACGAAACTTCCCAATAGCACTCTCCTGACGAAGCGCAAGCTCTGTATACTACTCCAGTAGTATCCGCCATGTTACTTTATAGTGTTGACGTCGGACCCGACTTATCGTTCTTTCGTGCTAATAAACATCTTATTTAAAGGGTATACAGTATTTGTTTTACTTACAACAATTTCATTAGCAAAAAAAAAGGGTAAAAAAAAAAGTAAAAGATTTTAAAAATGGATCGTGCCCTGAGGCCTTCTCGATTGGACGTAAACCCTAATTCATCTAATGCCGAGCGAGAGTTTAAGCACTGGCTTGCTACGTTCAAATATTTTTTAGCGGCACTACCCCAGGAAAATCTCCACAAGTGGTCGGTCCTGATAAATTTTATTTCACCGGATATTTTCGAATATCTCAGCGATTGCGGAAATTATGAAGAAGCTTGTTTCAAACTGGAGGAACTCTTTATTAAACAAACAAAAAAAAAACAGGTATACGCACGGTATCTACTCGCCACGAGACGTCAGCAACCGGGAGAAAGTCTGGACGAGTATCTTCGGGCATTACGACCTAGAATGAATCGATTTGAGATGCCTTTATTGCCGGAATTCAGTCCCATACCATTTGCCAGCGTTTGTTGGAAAAGAAAACACTCGACCTGGACACTATGTTTGGCCAGGCCCGAGCGCTGGACAATGCAACGAGGAATATGGAATCGTATTCACCAGCACGATACCGGGAACCAACCGCTGCAGCCCTCGGTAAGGAAGAGACATCGGACTTAGATTTTAATCAAATAAACCTAAATGCTGCTAAATCAGAAATTAAATGTTGGAACTGTGGTAATTATAAACACCCAAAATTACGATGTCCAGCGAGATCGAGTGTTTGTCATCGATGTAAACAGATCGGGCATTTTGCAAAATGCTGCAAATCAAATAATACTACTCAATCAACTTCTGCCTCGGTCCATTATCCAATCTTAGCCTCTATAAGTTCGAGTTCGGCAGTTCCATCGTCCCTACAGAGATCCACCGTAGAAATCCACATTTTGGGTCGGCCATTAAGAGCACTAATGGATAGTGGTAGCTCTGACAGCTTTATTCATACCAAAGTAGCTGAGGATCTGGATTTAAAAATAACAGATTCAGACTTGATAGTTTCGATGGCATCGTCTGATCTCTTATCGAAAGTGGTAGGTGTTGGTTTTCCTAATGCACTTTTTAACAAGCATATGTATCTCAACCAGAAACTGTCAGTTTTAAATAACCTTTGTATTGATGTGATTCTCGGACTGGATTTTAAAAGTAAACATGAAAGCGTTACATTTAAGTACGGTGGGAGTTCAACTCCTATTGAGATTTGTGGACTCGCTGTGACTTCGGTGGAACCGCCTGAACTTTTTGCTAATATAAATAAGAACTGCAAACCGGTTGCCACCAAACCTAGACGTTATAGCTCAAGTGATAGCAAGTTTATTTATTGACTCAGAAGTTAAGCGCCTTTTAAAGGAGGGGATCATCGAAACCTCAAACTCCCCCTGGAGGGCACAAGTGGCCGTGGTTAAATCCTATAATCAGAAAAAGAGAATGGTCATTGATTATTCTGAGACTGTGAGTAAGTAGACAAGCCTTGATGCCTACCCCCTGCCCCGGCTGGATGACGTAGTGAATAAGGTTGCTCAGTATAATATATTCAGCACAATCGACCTGAATAATGCGTATCACCAGATCCCCATCAATGAGAATCACAAACCCTTCACTGCTTTTGAAACTCCGGTTTGTATCAGTTCATTCGAATACCCTTTGGGGTTATAAACGGACTTGCTTGTTTTCAACAAATTGTCGATGAAATTATAAGTTTTGAGGACTTACACGACACCTTTGGATACCTGGACAATAGTTTCATCTGTGGAAAGGATCAGTAGCAACAGGATGAGAATCTGGCGAAATTTATCAAAGTAACAGAAAAACGGAAAATTACGTACAATATAGAAAAGTGTGGGTTTTCCGTGAATGAACTGAGCTTCATCGGTTATATCATTGGACCCAACGGTCAAATAAAACCCGACTCCGGGAGGTTGAAGCCTTTAAAAGAACTCCCTTATACAATTGACGGCAAACCACTCAAGCGTGTCCTGAGTTTTGTCTCGTATTTCTCTGGATCAGTAGGTATTCTGATAAGATTCAGCCTCTTATTAAGACCAATTTATTTCCCTTTAATCAGGAAGCTCGAAATGCATTAGGCAGTCTAAAGCTAGATATTGAATCAGCTGTAATAAAAACTATCGACGAGAATGCTCCCCTTGAGTTGGAGACTGATGCCTCTGAGTGTGCACTTTTTGGAGTGCTCAACCAAAATGGTAGACCAGTTGATTTTTTCTCACGAACTCTGCACGGCTCTGAACTAAACCATCCAGCTGTTGAAAAGGAAGCGACTTCCATTATAGAAGCAGTTAGATATTGGTGCCATTACCTCTTGGGGAAGCACTTCAAACTTATTGCTGATCAGAAATCAGTAAAACATTTTACGACCAAAATCACCATAGTGGAATAAAAAACGATATATTGCTTCGTTGGAGATTGGAGCTTTCATGCTTCAATTTCGACATTATCTATCGCCCTGGTGAGAATAATCTTGTAGCTGACACATGCTTCTTGCGCTACTGTGAATAGTAGCAACAATCTCCTCAATTTGCATCGATCTTTTGCCATCCTGGGATTACAAGGATGATGGTTTTCATAAGGAGTAGAAGCCTCCCTTACTCGCTTGAGGATATTCGACAGATGACAAACGACTGTATTGTTTGCAACAAGTGCAAACCAAGATTTTTCCGCCCTGCTGATGGGTATCTAATCAAATCAACCCAACCTTTCAAGAGGTTGAACCTCGATTTTAAAGGACCACTACTTTCATCTACTGCAAATAATATATGTTGGTATTAGTTAATGAATACAGCCGCTTCCCATTTGTATACCTTTGTAAAGACACAAGTACCCAGAGTGTACTGTAATCTTGCTCCCACCTGTTTTCTATATTTGGCATGCCCAGCCAAGTTCATTCAGATAACGGGAGTTGTTTCAAGAGTGCTGAGTACAAGAATTATGTGCACGGCAAAGGGATCTCCACCAGCTACAGCACTCCATATCATGGAATGGTCAAGTGGAGCGAATGAATAGAACAGTATGGAAAACTATTTCATTAGCATTGGAAGGCAAAAGTTTGCCGATTGAACATTGGGAAGAGGTTTTAACAGACTTCCTCCATTCCATTCTGTCTTTAATATCCACAGCCACAAATGAGACACCTCATGAGCGCCTGTTTAAACACCCAAGACGATCAATGTCCGGGACAGCTGTGCCGTCTTGGATGACCGAATCTGGTGTTGTTTTAATGGAGAGACACAGCCGGTTAACTAAATATGAACCTCTAGTTGATAAAGTTGAACTTCTAGATGCTAACCCCCATTATGTCTTTGTTCGATATAACGAGGGTAGGCAGATGACTATATCTACACGTGACTTGGCCCCGTTGAAAGACTTCCAATTCACCGATCACCCACATTACTCGGAAAACTGGAATGATGTATCAGCAGATCAGCAAGAGGAAAATTAACCCCCAACAGTAGAACCACCTGTTTTGCGACGGCCAGAACATAGTAGAAGACCACCGGATTAGTTGAATTTGTGATTCTAGAGTTTAGTGAATCTTGATTAAATTTATTTTGCGCATCAGGACTATTAAATTGCACTCCTTGTACTGGCAGAATTAGTGAATTTTAACATTGCGAACCTGAATTATTAAACTACATTCCTTGCAATGGGTGTGATCATATACTAATACTTGAATGAACTTTCCACCCACGGCAAGAACTTTCTAATTTAATGGAGGGGAGGATTTTGTATTGTGTTTCTTATGGATACGAAACTTCCCAATAGTACTCTCCCTGACGAAGCGCTAGCTCTGTATGCTACTCCAGTAGTGTCCGCCATGTTACTTTATAGTGTTGACGTCGGGTCTGACGTATTGTTCTTTTGTGCTAATAAAAACCTTATTTAAAGTGTATACAGTATTTGTTTTACTTACAGCAAGGGTATGGTATAAGGTCTACTTCACAAGTTTGTAAGGTTCGAGCTAGTTGGAAATTGCCGTCCAATTATTAAATCCCTGCTCACTTATAAGCTTAAAAGTGTAGTTGTCGATGGGCAGAAATCAGAATCTCATAGTATAAACGCTGGCATCCCTTAAAGTTCCATCCTAGATCCAACTCTCTTCCTAGTCTTCAAATCACATTTTTAGATAATTCGTAGATATTTATGCAGACGAGACTACAATATGACAACACTTAAAAGGCCAACAATGAATAAGATTTCTGATTTTTCCCTTCTGAATTGAGCAAATGGTGCTAGGAGGAAAAGATAGGTGGTTAATTTTAATGCAGCTCCAACTAAGCTTCTCTTTTTTCATAATAATCGTTCTGAGCTCCATCAGGCCTTAACTGAAATGGATAGCTCTCATTTTTGGAAGGCACCATGTCTAAAAAGCTTCTGGGATAACCTTCACTCTTTAACACATACATGAAATCCGTTGCCAAGATCGCTGGAAAAATGGTTGGATCATTCTACCGCTGCAGTAAGTATATCACTGCCGGTGCACTCTTCTATCTATATAAAAACAAGATATCTTCTAAAATTGAGTACTATTACTGCATCTGGGCAGAAGCTTCTTGGCGTTTCCTCTCCTGCATTGACAGAGTTTAAAACCGGCTTCGAGACCTAATAGGTGATGCACTTTTTTCTTCTCTGCGACCTCTTTTCAACAAAAAGAAACGTTGTGAGCCTATCTGCTCTATCGTTATTACATGGCAACTGCTGGTCCAAATTCCAATCTAGGCCCGTCTTATCAAACTTTTACACAGAGAAAACACTCTAGTTACAACCACTATCAGAAATCGCCACTCTCTATATGTGCCTTAAATCTAAACACAGATTAACAGATTAAAACTGCCCACCTGTGGAGCACTATTCACTGACCTAGTTCCCGGGCGACTACATTATATATACTTCAAGTCCAATGTAAATACGTTCTTGTTTAGACCTTCCACTTACGCGATTAACAATTACTATATGATAGAACGATAAAATTATCACCCTAGAAAAGACCACATGATTCCATTTCCGTATGATCAAAACTGATTTTCTTTTTATGCTGATCATCTAATAAATCGCCAGTTGTGTACGAATCCCGAGAGTGATAGGAAATTCTATCATGCATGAAAGTGACACAATGTGTAACGACAGTAATCGAAGACGCAATGCTGTACAACTCTACTGATCTAAGTTATGACAACAGGCCCATAGCCAGCACACAACAAAATACATCGCTCGATTGTCACGAATAACAGGGACGTGCCCAGGGTGATGAAAACCAAGTTTCCGGACACAGTTATGGTCTTTGGTGTAGTTTCAAGTATGGGCCACATTATGCTACCTCACATCTTCGAAGTCAGCTTGAAAGTCAACACCAATGTGTGGCTGGATGTGCTGTAGAGTGTGGTGATCCCCTGGTGCAATCAAGTGGCCACTGGATGACAGTGGATGTCGCAGTATGATTTGGCCCCGGCCCAAAAATCAAAAGAGACGCAGGCTTGGCTTCAGAAAGAGTGGTCATACGTCGATAAAATCACCAACATGAATTTATATACCACCAAAGGCAGCTTGATAGCCTAAATCCGCCGAGTATTCACCTAGCTACCGCGTCGTGAAAAAGCTATGCTTTCAGTCTCAGACCCATATCAAGGTCGTCATTGAGGCTGAAGGCGGATGCATTAAATATTTCTCAGATCTACTAGATAATCAAGTTAACTCAATTGATTTTTTCAATAAACGCTTATAAAAAATAAAACAGCAATATTTGGGTGAATCCTGAGTTGCTTGTGTATGTTGATATGATGTAGTCAACAAAATATTGTATTCTGTTGTTCTGGATTTTCTTAATCTTTTTAGCGTCTACTCTTTTAATCTCATTAGCATTTAATCTCATTAGCATTACATCGACGGATTCCCCCGTCCAGCTCATTCCTTTTAATCTGGTGAACGCCTCCAACAGTCTTCGGCGAATACCAAAGTGAGATATTGTTGTGCAAGGACAAAAAGTTGTGGCCCTGATCGAGGATAGAAAGTTGTGGCCTGGTCGGAGGATAGAAAGAGAAGGGCGACGTAGTGGCATTTGATGGGTGACGAGTGAATTATCGAAAGAGGAGGACCGTCACGATTGAAATTGAGGATCACCGGATGAGGGTCCCCGCTGTTGGATTTCTAGCCACGTGTATGGAGGACCGATGTTACGACTTCCCACTAGTTGATCAACAAAAGAACAAGCTATTTCGGCAAATGCCTAGAACAATCTGATTTAAAATATAATGGGTAACAGTTTTATTTTTTATGAACACGATTTCAAAAGTCGTTACCAAGAATTGTTTCCCTTTTACTAAATGATCTTGCCAACTATTTTGGATTAACAATTGTTTAATATTTTATTTCTCTTGTTTGGACGAGTGACACCAAAATTCGATAGATCTCCAAAATCTATCAAGATTGTTCACGGTTGTTTTGTTTTTAATTTTTTTTAACCTTTTCACCCCAAACAACGCATATTGTCACTTGTAACGTAATATTGCGTTTCGAAGGTGTACATAACAGTATACACAGCGATGACGACCACATTATAATAGAAGGCTAGTATAGGTAGAGACAGATTCGTTAATAAACAGTTCTTTTAAACACGGAGGAGACATTCCTTATCAATGAGCATGTTGCCGTAAATTAAGGAAACAAGTCTTACCACGTGTGTGTGTCGGGCGAGGTCGGGCGATAAAGAGAGAGATCAAAGATGGCGCCTGTGGTTTTATAAGCTGTGGACTCGCGAAATCTCTCTACACATACATGCCAATGGGAAAGGCAGGCTGTATAAAATCAGCCTGAGTTGAAAAGTAGGAGTGTAACCTTTGACAATTGTTGGATTTCTAGCCACGTGTTTGGAGGACCGTTGTTACGAATTCTCACGAGTTGATCAACAAAAGAACATCTTTATAGAAATGTACAAGTGATTTATCTTCTTGTAGAAGAGAACTGAAGGTGACAATAGAATTCTAAATCATGTGGGAAAAGTCAGTGCTATTTCAATGAAGTGTATTTTCCCCTTAAATGCTTAAGTACTACTCTTGTTAATTAAGAATTGAAAGAACAACTCTGGTTTCTCTTTGAGCTGAGGTTGTTGTTTTTTCTTTTTTTGTTGTTGTTGAATTGGTATATTGTGTCTTGTTCTTTTTGATGAGTAGGTATGGCTTTTACTTGTTCTTTTTGTTGAAGAAGCACTAATCTTCCAAATGTTATTGTTGCTGTTGTATACTTTCTCAATCTTCTGCTAGTGCTCAAGTTCTGCTTTTAGTCTGTGCACGAAAACGGCAATTAGGTCTTCAAATATACCCGTCTTTTCAGACAAGACAGAATTTAGGAGAAAACTTTATTTTCATAAAACATACTAATTTTCAGTAGTCTTTTCCAAACGCAGTTTTACGAATATAAAGTCTATTTGGTCCAATTTATTCTTTGTTCAAAATTGGGTCGAGAAAAAAATTCTTCTAATTTTGTTTTGCACTGTACAAAATCCTTTCCATCGTTTAGTAACTTTCTGTTTTTGTCCCCACAAAAGAGGACAAAAATTAATGGCTTGGATTTTTTATAAAACTTTCTGAAAAGTTGTAACTAACTGATTTCTATATAATTTTGTTAGTCTCTACTTCGTGATAACTATGAGGTGTGCCCGAAGGCTTTTTTAGGGCTAATAAAAACACTCTAGTTTTGGGACTATTTTATCATATTTGTCCAAAATTGTCTGTGTATGTCTATTTAGCAGTTTGGCATAGTGCTTATCTCAAATTTAAAGATGTTAAGGCTTTGGGGACTTTTGGGGATAAATGCGGGGGTGGGGGAATGATGAAGTTTGTCATTTCTGTTTTTGCATGGTGCAGAACTCAAATCTACGTATGTTAAGGCCTAAAACTGCCTCGTTTTTTTTTTCACCAGAATTTGACACCTCTCTTTTGGGGCTATTGGGAGGGGAATGCTGAACTTATTTTTTATGCCTTGTTTACTGTGCACTTACGGGGGCATGCTTCACTTGTGTTATTCGTGGGTGCTCATGAACAATAAATTACGTTTGTACTGGAGACCAGTAAGAAAATCTAATTCTTGTGGGAACATACACACACTTATAATCACTAAGATGGACTTATCCATTAGCCATATAAGCAGCAAGTATAGACCGCTCAATTAGAGCTATCCGGATGTCGTACAGAGACGACCCCCCACGGACATACTAATTTTCCTGTATCACTAATCCTGTTCTTGATATAAATGTTCTTCGTATTCTCACCAGTCGCCGTGTTTTCCTACTTTCACCTTTCTCGACACCACTACAATGGCGACAAGGATGTAAAAAATTTTTTAAAAGAACTCACGCGCAAAAACTTAAACTCTCCATCTGTACGAAATAGTCAATTGCAAACTCTCTAAGTTACAACGCAAAATCTCAAAGGTTCAACGACGTAAAATTTCAACATAAAAAAAGTCTGCACTTAAATTTATCTACTCAAAGAAATTGTAAGTGGATTTTTTTCACGTTTGCTAAAAAAGAAAGAAGAAAAAAAAAACAACCCTGATTTAATTTGCCGTAGAACTGGTCGACGCAATTATGTATGCAAATTACATATGGACATTGTGTTGAAGATTCTTTTCTCTCTGTTACAGAAATTTCGGGAAATGAATTTTTCTTTTATGACAAAGTGGTTATTGTGACCGACTAGTTATTTGTTTGAACTATACCGAGAGAGAAAAAAGGCAAATGTTTTTTTTTACAGGCTGGGAAGCCCTTTTTTGTGACTTAAAAAAAGAAAGTTTTTCTCTTTTTTTTTTCTTCGTCCAACCCATTTTTTTTTTTTTTTTTTTTTGCTACTGCATGCAAGTACATTGAAAGGAAATGATACCTTCTATTTTTGTTCACATGTCAATCTTTTAAAGCACTTTAAAATAAAGACTCTTTTCGGTTAGTTAAACTTTTGCTCGCCAGCGGAGTAAGGAAAATACTGCTCGCATAACGATATCTATTATTGAGAACTGAAACCCGAAACAATTTTTTTTTAACCATAACTTTGCTGAACACAATTCCACTTGTATATTTTACATTGTATGTGTTATATCGTATATTTTATATTGTATTGTATATTTCATGTTGTATATTACATGATGCATGTAGTATATTGCACTTTTTTTTTCTCTACGGTAAAAAAAAACTCTGTCCCCATTTCTGAATTATAGGCATATCAGAGATAACAGAAACATGTGTCAACGAGGAAATACGTGTATGCAAAATTAATCTATACTTTTTGCACTTCTGCTACAGCTACTGATGAGTATACTAGTCCAGAAATTATAAATGTTTTCCTTTGCTGTGACTTCCCCTTAAGTTACAAATACCCTTAAAAAAATTTCTCTTTGAGAAAATAAAATAAACAGGCACAATGGAAGATGTGAAAAAGATGATAACCCGTCTAATTGTATTTCAAATGGACCAGTAAAGAAGAGATGACGATAGACTACAGCAGGCAGAAGAAAGAATGACCCAAATGCTAAAAGGAAATGATGACAGACTTTTTGCATTGCAAACACAGCAGAAAGAGAGAACTGAAGCACTACTCCATGTTTTGATGAATAAGAATCAAGCTACAGAGAGCGATACAGCGTTTTCCCAGAGAGCGATACAGCGTACAATAAATAATCACACCTCCTGTCCTGAAGAAAATCAAACATTTGAAACGTATTTCAGACGATATGAAGATCTGTACAATATCGACTGTGGAAATTGGGCAAACAAAAAAATGTCTGTTTTTGTTAATCAGCAAATTAGGGGCTACGGAACACGATAAATTCGGCGACTATATCTTGCCACAAAAGACTAGCGATCCGACGTTTACGGAAACAGTTAAACGGCTAACTGGCCTATTTATTTCGAAATCATCGCTGTTCCATAGATGGTGGACATGCTTGAACCTTATGAAAAAAGACGATGTGGACTATTTGACTTTCGCCTCGATTGCTAACAAACGCTGTGACGATTTTAAATTGTCAGAATTGAGTGCCGATGATTTAAGGTACCTCATATTCGTCAAGGGGTTAACGTCGACAAGAGACTCTGAGATCCGTCGAAGAGTTTTGTCAAAACTGGAAAGTGAACCAGGCTTAACTGTACAAATGCTGGTAGAATATTGCCAAAGAATCATTAGTATCAAGAAAGACTCAAAGAACATCGACGAAGCAGGTACTCCACACATAAAGACCATACAGAAAAGAACTAAGGGGTACTCTCCAAAAAACAAAAACGGAAACTAGATGCTATCTTCCACTTAACAACGAAAGACAAGGTAACCAGAAGCCTTCAACCCATAGTTTTCGCTGTGGAAACTTGCATTGGTCCAAGGATTGCCTTTTCCGTACCAAAGAATGTTTTAATTCCAAAACACAAGTACACAAAAGCTCACACTGCAAATTGCAGAAAAAAACTAAACTTCGGGTTCAACGGACGAGAATGAATAAGACGAAAATAGCAGTCGAAAATACGTCTTAGTTAGAATTTTAAACTAGGACGTTAAATTACAGTTAGACTCAGGGTCGGACCTAAAGATAATAAATTTACAGACGTGGAGAAATTTAAATAGGCCGACTATGCATAAAACTGGCAAGTCAGCAAAAACGGTAACTGGAGAAAAAATCAATTTTGAAGGAGAACTAACTACAAATGTCACTTTTAATGGTACAACGAAAAAACTTGAATTATTTGTGCTCAAGAACACAGAAGATTTGTTCGGAAACGATTGGTTTCAGGAATTCAATCTGTGGGATGTACCGATCAACACCTTTTGCCAAAAAGTAGAATCGTTTTCTACAGAAAATCAAGAACTTAAAGTGAATCTAAAAAAATGCTTTTCCCTTAATTTTTTTTTTTAGCGGGTTGGGGTAAATGTAGGAAAGAAACAACCACATTTGAACTGAAATCCAATGCAGAGTCAATTCTTAGGAAAAAAAAAAGGAACGTACGATTCGCTTCGCTTGTTAACGTGATTAAAGAACTACCAGTTACACTACACAAACTAAAATGCGAAGCCCAAGAAGACGAATCCATTTGTTCCACAAAACAAGATCATTCAAAACACCTTCAAATAAGGCCTTATAACAGTTCTTATAGGGTTACAGGATCACACCTAACCAGAATATCCCTGAAGCAACGTCTCCTGCAGAGACCATGTTTGCACAAAAATACGTCTAGTATTCGAAAAACTACTACCAAAACAAGCAAATTAAGGTAGGACCAGTGCCGTTCCCACAAAAAGTATAACCCAGAAAAAAGTGTTCTTTAAAGCATACGGAAAAAATACATCGCTTTGGGAACAGGGAGCAATTGATAAAAGAATTGGAAACACAAGCTGCATCGTTCTAGAGCCTACCATCACTCACAATAGACACATAAATCAAATTAAACTCGTTGTAATGATGGCAAAGACACATCTCACGTCGAGGAAGAAGCTAGCGATACGTTATATGATATGTTCGATATCGAGCCTCCCCAAGCAAATTTAGAACAACGCCGATCGACAAGGAGATATAGGTTACTGAACCCCTTAACGTCGATCCAAAAAGGAAGAAATATTAACGTTTTTCACCCAGAACAAAAAAAAAGCGTGGGAGGGGAGTTTTCTGGGGACATACCCACCCTTATAATCACTAAGATGGACTTATCCATTAGCCATATAAGCAGCAAATATAGAACGCTCAATTAGAGCTATCCGGATGTCGTACAGAGACGACTCCCCGCGGACTAATCTTCCTGTATCACTAACCCTGTTCTGGATATAAATGTTGTTCGCATTATCACCAGTCGTCGTGTTTTCCTACTTTCACTTTTCTCGACTCCACTACACTAATTTACAATTTTTAAAATTATTTTAGAATTATTGTTTCCTTTCTTTCCTAATAATCCGTCATAATCTGGTGTTTTTCCTTATGGTAAAACGCTGTA
The DNA here is from genome assembly GCF_053919585.1 of Euprymna scolopes. Classification (NCBI taxonomy): domain Eukaryota; kingdom Metazoa; phylum Mollusca; class Cephalopoda; order Sepiida; family Sepiolidae; genus Euprymna; species Euprymna scolopes. The sequence goes on from NC_136491.1 coordinate 52,389,600, forward strand.
CAACTTCAATCTCTGGTCCCCCCCTCGCCAATCTTTCACGAACAACACCAGTCTAGCCGAATCCACTGTAAAAAATTTCCCCCACTCTTTATCTGTGCCTAAATCAAAACGTGGATTCTATGAACAAAGCATCTTTCTTAGAACTGCACGCCTGTGGAACTCTGTTCCGTCTGCCTGCTTCCCAGCGGACTAAAACTTGGATGTGTTCAAGTCCAATGTTTACAAATTCCTAATGAACCGAGCCTTAAGTAAACACTTCATCAAATCTCCACATAATGTAATTTACTTGCAATAACCCTTATCCCTGAGTGGCTTCCAGGCCTTGATAAGTGGTGATCACTGTGTAAAAAAAAAGCTGGGAGGGGCAAAAGTACTTTCTCTCGCCCCTGCTATGACTCACTCAGTCACTTACTGTGTTCCTCTATTTACCGTTCCCTTACTGCGAAAAGATGCGACTTCACAAATTGATAAAAGTTAATTATTGGATTTTAATTACAAGGTGAAGCTCCAATGATTCAAACTCGAGATAGATAACGCAAAAAAACATCCACCCATTAACATGGGAGGGGAGATTATCATCAAAAGTGTCCTGAATTGATAATTTAGCACCGGACTTTACTACTTAGATATTAATAAGTCCCTTGTACTCATTCCCCTCCTCCCCGTTTTTTTTGTAATGGAGAGTAGATAATACAGTGGATGTGTTATCGTCAGCTCCAGTAACTCTCGCTTCTCCTTTTTTGTCCCTCAGTTCTCGTTCAAATGAGTGATTTTTCCGACAAAGGGTGAAGAAAAAACTGCTTTAAAGGTCGGTAGTACTTGGTGAACAGTAGTCTGAGATGTCGGAAATTTTTCTGTCTCTATGTCTATCTTTGTGGCCATGTCACTAGTACGGGTGCTGCAGGTAAACGTTTTGTCTGGGCTAACGTTATCCGCCTGATAGTCAGGGACCCGAACCTTGGAGTAACTACTAAGGAGGCTGTCCTATCAGCAGGCGAAAAGTACTGGGACTGCTGTATTGCCATTTGGTGAATGGATTCTGGATCATGCAGTAGTCTCTGGTAGGGCCTCTCGATGCCATACTAGTAAGTAATTGTTAGGGCTTTACCTTTTCATGTGCTACAAAAAAAATTCTGTCATTTTCTCTCTTACTTTCCCTCTCTATCCTGCTCTTACCAAATATGCCGACTTGTTCCACAAATCTCAAAACCTCAACATGAAATATCTCCAGAAAAAAAAACTCGAATAAACCTAGAACCCCATCTTCAAACGTAGACCCCTACCACCAGGTCTCCTTCTCCAATATCAGGGGTCTACGTTCCAACCTTCCAGAGGTTGACACCCAATTACAGGAGACGAAACCGGACATATTCTTTCTAAGTGAAACTGGAATAGGGCCGACCACTTCCCTAGATGAGTTCATAATTAACGGATACTCTAGCTTAACAGCAAAATCTGACCCGCAAGATCGCCATGGGCATGGGATATGTGCCTACATTATGGATGGCTTCCCGAGTGGCAGGGATATCTCTAGAGAAGATCCTAATTTACCCTATATGTGCTTCCAGGTTGCACTTGCGTACACCACTGCATTTATATTTGCCCTCTATCGGCCCCATAACAGCATTATTGTTACTATCTTTAAGATTATATCTGAGAAAATAGACCAGATCCTGTCTGCATATCCTTCGGCTAACATCCACATATGTGGGGACTTCAACGCCCATAAAGTGGAATGGCTGACCCATTCAAATAAGACAGACGATGAGGGGAGGTTTTGTCATGATTTTGCCATTGCTTATGACCTCACTCAGATTGTTCGCGAATCAACCCATGTGCCTGATACTACTGAGAAATATGCAAGCCTCCTAGACCTTTCTCTATGAACTTCCCCTGAGTTATGTTCATGTTCCGTTCATTCTCCTCTAGGATCCTCCGACCACTCCGTCGTATCAGTTAAGATAAAAATGAAATGTAATATGTACCCAGACGTACCCCTCCACCGTAATGTATACCGATACTCTATGGCTTACTGGGATAGCTCCCGTACATTCATATCTGATTTACATCTCCATTCCATGTTTAAAAAGGAAGTGTCCTCTATAGTATCAGATCTGACTGAATAGGTAATTGTAGGCATAGACCGATTCATACCATATAATAAATTCCAACAAAACCCTTACAGCCAGCCATGGTTCTCCGCAGAATGTGCTGCTGCTCTCGCGCACAGAAATCACTTTTTCCATAACTAATAACGTAATAGATGCACTGAGACTAAGTCTGCTTCCAGGAACGCCAGCAACATATGTAAAAGAGTAATAAAAATGCAAGAGAGCTATATGCCCAGTCTGTTAAATCCAAAGTAGCTGATCAGCGGCATGGTTTCCACCAGTTTTGGCAAATAACAAATAGGATCCTGTACAGAAGTATGCGTTCTATCCAAACCATTATCAATGGACCAGAGGTCATCTCGTCAGCATCAGACAAGGCAAAACTATTTGCAAAGAACTTTGCAGCTAATTCTACCCAATGCTACGAAGGCCATCAACTCCCCATATTTCCTCGTATAACACAGAACACGCTAGGTAACATGCAAATATCTGTGCATGAGGTCGCCAAGCTAATCAAGAACCTTTATGCCAGTAAAGCAACTGACCCTGACGGCATCCCAATTATAGTGTTAAAAAAATTACAACCAGAACTTGCTCCCATACTTACGAAACTGTTTAAGCGTTGCCTTAAGGAGAAGTGCTTTCCGCCTCCCTGGAAAACCTCATCAGTATGTCCTGTATTTAAGAATTCAGGCGATAAGTCATCTCCTCTCAGTACAGACCTATAAGTCTCCTGTGTGTTATGAGTAAGTTGCTGGAATCCATATTAAATAGAGAAATAGCCAACCACCTCAGCAGGAATAACCTTCTTAGTGATACACAATATGGTTTCCGTTCTGCAAGATCTACAGCAGATGTGCTGGCGGTTATATCCCACAGGATGAGTGAATCTCTTGACAAAGGCTTCCTTTCTAGGGCAATTTCTCTTGCCATATCAAAGGCCTTCGACAAGGTATGGCATAAGGGCCTATTTTACAAGATTTCCAGCTACGGTATAACTGGAAATGTTTTCTCAATCATTAAATAATTTCTCTCCGATAGGCTCATAAGAGAAGTGGTCGATGGACAAAATACAGGGGCCTGCAGTATTAATGCTGGGGTCCCTCAGGGGTCAATCCTGGGCCCAACTCTCTTCCTGATCTACAGCAATGATCTTCCTAGCCACATACTTAAATCATTCGTTGACATCTACGCTGATGACACGACCATCTACGGCAACACATCAAAGGCTGTAAATGACAAAGTTCTCTCTGATTCTCTCTCCTCTGATCTCGAGCGCGTGGTTCAGTGGGGGAAGACGTGGTTGGCTACCTTTAATGCATCTAAAACCAAACTCCTATCTTTACATCATCAACGCTCTGATCCCCATCTGGCATCAATTGAAATGGATGGTTCTCGTCTAGGAGAAGCCCCGTGTTTTGACAAGCTGCTGGGTGTGTCCTTTACTCCTGATCTGGAATGGAACACGTACATCGTCTGTTGCCAAGGTCGCTGGAAAGATGGTGGGATCCTTCTACCGCTCCAGAAGATATCTCACTGCTGATGCAATTCTCTATCTATATAAAAGCCAAGTACGTCCAAGGATGGAATACTGCTGCCATAACTGGGCAAGAGCTGCTAAAAACAGCCTATCATGCCTTGACAGAGTACAAAAAAGACTTAATGAGGGATGCCCTTTTCTCTACCCTGAAACCTCTCTCCCACAGAAGAGGCGTTGTGAGCCGATCCTTGTTTTATCGTTATTCCCATGGCAAGTGATCATCTGAACTCCAATCTCTGGTCCCCCCTCGCCAATCCTTCACGAAAAACACCCGTCTAGCTGAATCCACTGTGAAAATTTTCCCCCACTCTTTACCTGTGCCTAAATCAAAACGTAGATTCCATGAAAAAAACTTCTTTCTTAGAACTGCACGCCTGTGAAACTCTGTTCCATCTGCCTGCTTCCCACCTGACTACAACTTGGATGTCTTCAAGTCCAACGTTTACTAATTCCTAATGAACCGCCCTCTTATGTAAACACTTCATTAAATCTCCACACTAACGTACTGTACTTGCAATATCCTGAGTGGCTTCCGGGCCTTGATAAGTGGTGACCACCGTGTAAAAAAAGGTGTAAATATGGGATCAATGGGACAGCACACCTAAAATAGAATCATTCTAATTCCGTAAAAAAATGTCGGTGTAATACCATCGGTATGCCCCGGCGAAGGCGCCTCAGACAACAAACGATAAGATCGAAAACATGGAGCAAGGCCCGAAAGAGTGGACTTTCTAGAGTTATGTAGAACATTTGCCTCAGTCTTACAGCTAAAGGACCGCTGAAATTGCCCAGTTTCTGTCAGACGGATTGTCGCCATTGGAACGTCGACTGGTGTTCCACTCAATGTGACTCTCCCCTTACTCCGAGATGGTAGTTGTATTCATTAGGGATGAACGAGTTCACTCGTAGGTAAATTCCTCTAACGCATGTGCTTTGCATATCTTTAATATTGAAAAATGTGTTATCAAGTACTCCTGCAGCTTGGAGGTAATTTGTTTTTGATATGATTGCGAATATGCTCACTGGAAATTAATTTAAATCGATAACGTGTGCACACTAATGAAGGAAAGTAGGTGTCATTCTTAACTTTGATGTAATATTATAAGATTAATGTGAAATTTAAAATGCTCATTAATTAAGTTAGATTTTATTAGTCTATCGAATTTTAATTTATTAATATTATTATTATATTATTATTATTATTATTATTATTATTATATTATTATATAAAACATATACAATAAGTCGATTGAATCTCAAAATAAGACGACGATAACGTTGTAGCTGATAAATCGATATTTGATTGTAATTAGCTCAGATGGTGAAGTTATATAAATTATCTTTCCATTCACTTTCTTTCAGAAAATACTTAATCCGACTAACATCATTTCCCGATAGTTGCTAACTTTTTTTTATCAGAAGCAATTCTATATCATAGTAGCTATATGTTTTCTCAACCAAAGATTCTTTAATGTTAGGTATTTCTAATATTACTTCTTTATAATTTCTTTTTATTTATATGCAAACATTTTAAAGGAATTATATCACCTCTGCACTTTTCAAATTATACTGTCATTATATGCGATGACACTCTTTCACAGTAAGTGATCCCACAATCAACTTCATTCACTCTTTTGCATACTATATATTGCTTTTTAAATATTATATTTAGTTTAAAAATAATAATAATGGAACAAGATATCGAGATTGAGATATATTAGTAAATCTCTCGGAATATATACGTTAAGTTGAAATGTTTAAGATCTACGAGGACGAGAGTGGTATCATTAAAACAAGCGGTGTTTGTGCTCCAGAATTTATTTTCATTCAAAGTCACCATTATCTTTAATGCACTGTTGTCATAAAGTTAATGACATGCATCTCTGCTTCTGAGGCACGTCTATGACTGGGGTTTCTTTCTTTAAGCCTCACACGGTCAATATTTGCTAAAAGAAGATAAAACGTTCAGGTTATGAATGCATATTTTAGTTGTCATTAACATGCAATTTGCAATCCTCTCTCTGCTATATATAGATGGAATAAAAAAATAGAATGTGTTGCTTTTGGAATATTCCTCGTAAATCGGATTCAAAATAAAGTTATCAAGAAATACAAAACGAATAATGGGGAAAGTCATAGAAAAAATAAAGACAGAAAGAGATATTGTGAGGAAAAGTAAAGCGTAAAATAAAATAATGGTAGAAAGAAGAGAGAAAACAGAAATAAAGATTAAAAAAACGAGACGAATGAATGAACCAAATTAAGAAGGAAGCAAAGATAATAAAAAAGAAAGATTAAACGAAAGAAAATACAGAGGAAAAAAAAATACGGAGAATAGCAAAATCGAGGAATATAAATGAAATTAACAAGAGAAAACATACAGAAAATAACACCAAAGACGAAACAAGAAAATAGAGATTTAAAAAATACCACTCTGTTTTACAGCATTCGAACAAAATGATAGTTTTAATTTAGTTTTTGTAATCGAATCTGGGGCTTAACTTCTTAAATATAAAATGCCTTTATAAATAAAATCACAGTTTCAACAGCTTACGATAAAACATTCAGTTTATTAATTTAATCATTAGATATGAATTACTTAATATTATTTAATATTACTAAATATTATTTAATCGTTCTCATTGCTTTGTTCTTTTATTATAACTTCGTAATACTTTTGTACTAGAAGTAAAAAGCAATTCCTTCGCTATCTTTTATAATTCTTCAGGAAAACATCCGTCATTTTCCGCACAACCTAATCAGTTCGCTTGCTGCAACAAGCGCGAGTAATATTCACTACGGTTATGGACCACAAACGGAGTCATAAATTACCAAAACAAATCGTAACTCCGAAAAGGGCTAGGGGTGATAGGGAGTCAGAGATAGTTACACGAATTTCCCAGCAAAGATGGTAGAAAGATTTTATCTAAGTCAGGAACTCTCATAAAAAATGGATGTTTTTCCGTTTTCCCCCGCCCAGCAGCCTGCGTTTAACGGCCGTCCACAACCAGAAAACGAGTATAAAGATTGTCGTTTCTGCCGACACAAGTTATTGTGCTCGGACAGTAGAGATATATTCCACAAATTTTTCATGACCCCACACCTTCTTGAATCTTGATTCGAGGATACATGCATCGAATTTGATGATCTCATCATTTATCCCCGAGAAAATTATTTGACGGATTAGAGAACGGAAGGAACAGTATGCAAGAAACGAGAATGTTAAAAATATCACGCACACATGCGTATTTAATAAGTTAACGGCATGCACACGAACATTATATATAAATACATATATCTATACGTATATATTAGTATTGGGACGATTAATCGCAATCGGAATCGGGAATAAGAAAAATCGGAAATTTTGAAGGTATGGGAATAAGTATCGGAATCAGAAAATTTGTACCGATTTTCCGATGCCAAACCGATTCTTTAATTGTCTTTTTTTATTTGATTTTGTTTAAAGCAAAATCTTCTATTGCTGGTAATAAGGATAAAATAATAAATATTTATTCATTTTAAACCATAAGTGATGCTAAAATCGATAGATCATTCCTCACAAGTATATTTTTACGTTTAAGAAAATATTTGCATAATTGCATATGTGTTTTTTTTTTATGATCATCAGAGAAAAAATACAACGATATAGTTAAATATTAAAGGTTTTTAAAGAATTGGAATCGGAATTGGTAATTGTATCGGAATCGGGGAAAATATTAGAAATTGTCCCATCACAAGTATATATATATATATATATATATATATATATATATGCGTGTGTGTGTGTGTGTGTGTGTGTGTGTGTGTGTGTGTGTGTGTGTGTGTGTGTGTCTGGTGTGGACGTGTGTTAAAAGCAGACAGATATCTTAGCGTAATACTGTGCTTCTCCCAGACAAATCAACCCCACGCGCACGTCATGACGACTGCCACGCAGACGGGGCTCTGATGAACGGCAAGTAACTTGACCTCCACTGCCTTGTGAGCCAAGGTGCTTTTAACCAAAGGCTAAGGCTGGGTTAACCTTGACAGAAACCTCTAGAAGAGCTTAGGCCCTATCAGTTTCGGCATACATGACCCACCGGGGTGTGGAGTATGCTCTGGTGCCAAGAAACCCAAGTCGCAGTCATGGATCAAATTGCATGGTGGGCCGAAAAAGCTCCCGTAAGCCGTGGTGAAGGCAACCTCTCTAGAAGAAGGAAAACCCTACATAAAACCTACGACCACTGCTGCTTCCAATGATGACTTGCTCTTCTTCTTGGTTCAAAGTTGTTTAGAGACTAGCATTGTCTCAGTGCAAAGTCTTTTCTCACTATAAAAAGCCTCAAGTACAGGAATTATTTGATATGCAATGGAATACACACTTTGCAATCAATGTGTATCTCAATAACAAAAAGGCTGACTATGGGCTGCGACGGCAAAAAGATATTCAATGAGGACTGGTGCGGATATGGGCATGAATGGCAATAAAGGCTCTGCAACTTCCATGGCCTCCCTGGTAGGTGTTCAGGGCACCACGGCTTGAACCCGGTCATCAGTGGAGGTGCTGACTATAGAAGGTCCAGAGAGGTGACCGTCTTGCACGTGCTGCTAGCTGCGCCCATGTTTACGTCATTTGAGACAGAGATATATTAAGTAATGGCAATACTCGAGAAATAGTTTCTGCGATCATATATATATATATATATATATATATATATATATATATATATATATATATATACATATATCAGAGAAATAAGTCTGATTAGCGAAGTTAGGCCTAAATAGGTTTTCATGCAAAATATATATTTAATTCTGCCTTGCCCTTACTTATAGAGAAATTTAACTAATCTGTTTACTACATTAAATTAAAGAAAATATAATCTGCTTTATCGATTATATAGTATATTCCAACATGATCTTACGTAATAGAAACATGTAGGAGCTTAACGGTAACTTACCAAAATTTTACAAAAACACTCAACTAGCTTAAACCACACTATACGATTTTCACACTCTCTATCTCTGCCTGAATCTAAGCGTACATTTCATGAACAAAGCATCTTTTCCAGAACTAACCCCCTGTGGAACACTGTTCCACTCCGCTGCTTGAATACAACATTGTAGCCTTCAAATCCAATGTAATCAATTTCTCATCGAGTAATCCCCATAAATAATCAAATTCTCCCCAATTTACACCATTAAAGATTATTACACTGCCACCTTATATCATTAAACCTTATTCTGGAGTGACCTTCGGGTCTTTCAACGAATAACTAACAGATAGCTGTGTGCGTGTTTTAAACTTTTAAAATAAAAATGGCGTTCATAACCAGTTTGATTAATTGTGCAGTCAAATAATTTCACTTGAATTGATAAGCTGTCTAGATGGAGAGACGCGGAAAAAGGACATGATATAAACATGTGTGTCAGAGTGTAAACAAAAATATCTTAAAATAAATAAATTGTTTAAACAGAAACCGGTAAATATGTTCATTCATAATAATAATAGTAATAATAAACTTACTGGACATTTTTCTCAATATAAATTCCTATACGTATACATGGTCTTTAATTTGTCTTTTCGTCACACACGTTTGGACACTTCTCATGTTTATATATTATAGCTATGCAATAGTTAGATGTAAAATAATTTGTTTTCATTATCCTTTTGTTTATAATCAATTCTGAAGTCATAATAATTTTATTATACATATGCCAAACAAAAGGTGAAGTTTTACGTTTAAGATTTTATAGATTGAGAATAAAGGATTACAAAAAATAAAATGTTTTAATTATACTTATAACAATGATCCTCCTTCTATTTAGAACATAAATCGTTATAGAGAAGGGTGTTTCATTAATAAATCTGCGATAGGAATACAATTATGGATCTACGATCACAGCAACTAAGCATAATTATATTTCAATTTTTTATGCGAATAGATCATTTGAAATATTTAAATTATTCGGATTAACGGCCAGCAGAGTAAGAATAATCCAGCGTTATGGATTAAATAATGTTCCGTTTAAATTTCCATATTGGCACTGACACCAATTTAAAATGTCTATTAGGTTCTCAAATTTAAAATATTAATCTAAAGGAGGTTACCATTTATAAGAGCCGAAAACTTCTGCATAAAACAAGCCAGATTAGAATAGGAGTGTACATTATACAAGTAATTTTAAGCATATTAATTTAAATTTGAAACATCAAGAATTGGAATTACTTGATAACAAGATGATTTGGTGAATATTTAATAACGTTGCTATAATAAAATTGTTATTCCTTTTTTAGGGTTTATGGTCTCAGAAACTATACGGACCCTAGTTCCCTATTTTTCTGATATGATGGTTATGTTCTCTCAATGAAGTATTAGAATAAACCAAACATCATAATCTTTAAATCCATATTTCATAGATATCTCTAGCTTTTCTGTGTCTGAATCTAATCGACTATTCTCTCTCACGTTCTCTCTCTGTCTTTCTCTCTCTATTCCTCTGTGTGTGTGTCTTTATCTCTGTCTCTGTCTCTGTCTCTGTCTCTGTCTTTGTCTCTCTTTCTCTCTCTCTCTCTCTCCCTCTCTTCAACAGTCTCTTGTATGATGATAAATTGATCCGTTGGTGAAATTCCAATTTGCAAGTTTGGAAAATTGTGGCCTGTGAACTTTGCTACAATTATTTCTAAGATAAATTTTACTCGGTATGATAGTATTTGTTAGAATTAAATGTATATATTCAAATGAATGTGCCATTTAGTGACGGATATTTCATAAATAAATAATCTATTCATGTACAAAAATATGCTTTGTATTTAGAAAATGTATTCTAACAAAACAAATGAATTGACCAGCCATTTGTACACTTCACATACATTTACCTCTTGAGTTAATATGTGGAGATAGTAAACATTTGATCAGAAATACTTAGTGTAAGAAAGAGCCCATAAGCAAGTAAACAGATTAGAAATTTCTAAAATCAACTGGTCGACTGAAACGTCCATATTGCTTGGTGTAAATTTATTGTATTTTAAAGAAACAAATGGTCTCATATAAAGTTCGGAATTTGAATAGATAAAAGACTGTCAATGCACGAGGAAATTGTGAGACGATGCAAATGTGGAAGAAAGATACGAGTACGTATATTTATGTTTACCTCAAAACGTCTATAGATGATAGGTTGATGTTTCTGTTTTAAACTCCATCAGAACGTAATTTATAACACATGATTGGACGTTAGCATTAAATAATATAAAAAAGTTTATATGTCGTCAAACAAAATAATACAAATTCTATGATTTTCTACCATTTGGGTGCATAATAATATTTTTATAATATTTTTAACAACCAAGATATGTTTTATGAAACTCATAGTCTTTTATAAATATACGTCTAATATCGACTTAGTTTACAAGCCTACGCACGTTTCAAACAATTACAATTCACGCATTTTTTAATTCTACAAATATCAAACTTTTCACATCTTCTCTTTTATTAGGCCGGTATATGCCTTTGTTTAACCGTTGTTTAATTTCTTTTTTCTCAATATCACATAACGTAACAAAATGGTATTTCTAGAACAGTGTTTAACGTTTATTTAACTGAAATTATTCAATATGTTTTCCACTATTTGATGTGTAGTATGATGCCGACATGATGTCTTCAACTACTGAAAAAAAAAAGATGTGATTAGTGAAAAGTCGGCTAATGATGGATAACACTATCAGTTATAACGTAAAGAACGGAAAGAAGCGGCCAATAATCCATTTAATTAAAGCAGGAAAACAAGAGGGGAATGCCAAATGCGGGATGTTTCATAAAAAGACAAATAACAAAAATAATAACCTAAATAGTAAAGACAAAACAAACAAGAAATTCGAGATTTCTTAGCCGAGAAAAGAGTTGGACACTTGACCGCGAGCAAAAACTAATTAGTGAGAAAAATACAAAATCTTTTTATTGATTTATATTTTTTATTATATTCTATATTATAGCAATAGTTGAAATACCCACCACTCGAAAGTTTAAATATATGCATGAGTAGGTAATGATAATAATCTCTATATAAATACGCAAGTTCGCTTCGACCGTTATCATTCTGATATCCCTTAAAGGAAAGTAGACTTTTCCAATTGTTTAATGAATATTTGATTTTATAAAACAAAAAATAGTGTCGCTGATAAGTAAAATAATAATCACATTTAAACCATCATCATCGCAAACATTCATCGAAAGGAATTACCTTGCTTTATAGTCACTCTTAAATACTATAAAAACTATTTCTTCTCCAAAAATCAAAAGAAAACCGAAACATCATTTTTACGGTTGGAAATTGACTATTTTATTTCATAATTAAGGAAGTCATGTCGACAAAAGACCGTAAGATTTTAATTTAGAAAAGTAATATTCAAGGGAGTCTGTAGTGTTTTTATAGATTCTTTTTTTAAATGAAAACAATATGTGCTAATGAATTGCCATTTTTTACTTATAATTTATATTAAAATTTATTCAGAAAAATAATGTGTGCTGAATTTTCATTTCATAAAGACATAAATTTGTAAAATCAATTTTTAAGCTGTACAAAGTTAAAACGAATTGGATGCTTGCGCCCTTGTGGATCCGATATTTTTAAGTTTAATAAAAGATTTTCGATATTTTTATAAAATTGTTAGCTGAACCTACAGAGTAGTTACATAACTCCCTTTTCTCCCTATGATAGGAAAGGTTTTCTAAATAATAACATTATTACTTCAGCAAGGTTCAATAAGTGAATAAGAACTATGAATTTACTAAAAAAAATGCGCTTTAAAATTTTTCAACGACCTTGGAATTTTCCCGAGTTCTGTATATAATAAAAATTCAGAAAAATTATTTTTTTTAGCTTCAAAACATTAAGAAAATTGTTTTAAATGCGTCGGTTTTTATTTCATTATATTTTTTAGTAATTTTATCTTTTGTTTTATTATAGTAAACATTTCCATTATTTGTCTATCAAAACAAATTAAATTAGTTTTGTAAAAAGAAAATTAATTAATTATTTCTTTGCTTATATAAGCCCCAAAATTTCTCCATTTTGCGATTCATTTAATTCAATCAATCATTCATTCAATCGTAAACAAACATCATCATCTTCAACAACAATAGCAAAGCTTTGCTTACACGAATTGGACTGACTTTTGAATAAATAAGCATCAGATGATTATTAGCTTCTCTCCATTCAGAGAAACTAAGTATTAGATTCTGAGTAAGTTTTTAATGTTTTGTCGTTTTTACTTTTTAATCAAATTCTAAATATTTTCTTAGGAATAAATTTACAATTTTTGCTATTTTTAGGAGGTATTTTACATTTGCAATTTTTACTATTTTTCAAGAGGTATTTTACATTTGCAATTTTAGCTATTTTTTACATTTAAGAATATATAACTTTTACTTCTTATATTTGTTAATTCATGAGTTAATAATTTGAAAATTATATTAAACTGAGGTAAATAAGATATACATTATCAGTAGCAATTATTCAAGTAAAATACACATATTTGCTGTTGTTCACTTACATTTGAAAAATTTATTTCGATTAATTATTTAAGGAAAAAAATTTGTGACGCATTACAATTCTTTACTACATTCGAAAGATATAAATTTAAGAAAGATTTTCAGTTTGAATTTTTAGACCAAGAGAAAATTTTGAGAGGGGTGAAAAAGTTTGTTCTGAATATAAATTTATGTTTTTTTTCAGAAAAATCCGAATTCACATTTTTCAAGTATTACTTAAAAGGTTCAAGTAATATGAGATTTATTTAATGATTTAATGTTTATTTCTTATTTTTTTCAAATACTTTGATGTGTGTGCACTCTAAATTAATTAACTTCATTTTTAGATAAATTGACTAATATATATATATATATATATATATATATATATATATATATATATAAAGATAAATCGCAATGGAGTAATACTAATTTGTATTCTTTAAATTAAAAAGTAGTAACAGTTTAAGCAATCTTAGAAAAGAATATTAAAAAATGTAAATTAAATTTCTTACACGGACGATCTTTTCATGATCTATTTAAAACATGTAATTTTTAGCCTTATATATTATAATTAACGCCAAAGTTAATATGTAATGTACAAGAATACTGGCAGGACATAGACTTCATTTGTTAAATATTTTTAATATAATAATGTTTAGAGACTCACCAAATAATGTCTATTTAAAAAAACACGCTTCTAAGGAAGAAATACATCATTATTGTAATCCAGAAGGTTCGAAAAGATTACATTAAAAAATCTATGTTATCTCCGAAATTATAAAACATCATCTCAATACGAAAATTACACATTTAGACAAGGCGATTTGTAATGATAGCAGATTTTTTTTTAATTTGCAAAACAGAAAAAATTGAAAAATATAGGAAATGTTAATCCTATTTTACAGCAGTAAATTGTAAAATATTTACTTTCAAATTTTTATTAAAGAACTTACACAATAATGAACCCTCTTAACAAGTTCAGTTTTTTTTAATATAAAATAAAACAGTTTATTTCATTAATTACATTTTAAACAAATATTTCTTCTCACTTTAAACATTTTTATTAAATTTTGTTTACATAATTACACAAATATTTATTTGTCATAAATATCCAAATCTTTTTAAAATTTTTAGATATAGTACGGTTTTAATTTATATAAAAAATGATTTTTCTACATCCTGAAATAATTAAGTCTAATATTATCTCCTATAATTTATATGTTTGATTTAATCTTTTTATTCAAAGTGAAATATGGATTATTATTGTTTATCAATTGGAAATAAGTCATACACCATCCAATATGACTAAGCAATATTTATAGCTACATACCTCGAAAATAAAGCTATTGAACCTGACATAGTGATATGCGACAAGGAAAAAGAAGCAACCTTTGTAGAAGGTGTTCTAATGATGCTGGACTAAACGAAGCTGAAAGAGGAATGGTAACAAAGTTTCAAGATCTACGATATGAAAAGAAACTAGAATCTTAGAACGATCTCTATTATTCCAGTAATAATAGGAGTAAACTGATTCATGGAAAAGAATTTCAAAATCTACCTTGCAAATATACTCTGTGAATAGATGCAAACATTGCTCTTGTAGGGATGATTAGAATCGTAAAAAGATCTCTTGGTAAGAATGTTTAAGATAATGTGTGACGATCTGGAATCCCCAGCTAAAACTAAATAAACAATTGAAAAAAATATATACATGATTAAAGAAAAATAAAATAAAAGTTTGTGATATTGATTCTCAAAACTGTTTCATTTCTAACACCATTAATCTTGTAAAAATGAAAATAAATATATTAATGAAAATGAGGTTATCTTTTTTTTAGTTTATATTTTATTTTATTTTTTAATTGTAAACACAATGCAGAGCTAAAATTTTTAGAATATATGAACCAAGAAGAGTAAAATATTTTGCCCTGAATTCATCTTCAGTCATTAATTAATACATCGTTCACACCCCAGCAAAAAATTATCCTAACTTGACTTTAATTTTCCCGCAGAATATACCAAATCATTACTTCTACAATGGAAGATAAAATAAGTGCATCACGAGAACGACGAAAGAGAAACATAATGAGACTCATATAAATAACATGAATGAACAAGATGGAAAACTTTATTTGGAAAATTAATGAGTCAGAGGACGGGAAAGAAGAAATAACATGACTGAAGAAGGTAGAACAATTTATCTAGAAAACGAAGGAGCTAGACAACGGGAAAGAAGAAACAATATGAAGTAGAAAGATCAAATATCCCGTATCATTTTATAGGTGACATGAATATCATTTGCTCATTTTGTAGAGCTATTACATTTCAAGGGGAAAGATAGAATTGTTGTCAAAGAGTAATTTTTTTAGTAAAGTTTATAAGATTAGCCTGTTCAACTCAAGTTTACTTGAAACAATGACCAAGAAGCACTTAATTTCAAAAGTAATATACGCAATTACAATTCATCATTTTCATTTACATTATTTGGAGCAAATATAGTCCGCAGATGCCCCTATCGTTCTCGCTTACAAGGCCAAACCTATCATTATTTCAGTACCCAAACCCAAATTCTAAGAAGAGAGAAATATCGACAAATTTGCATCATGGACTCATGTAAAGCAACTTAACTCTGGTGTAATTTATTAGAAAAACATAAAAGTATCAAAGTGTCTTTCGAATCATAGCTACGACTATGGAGAATAATCCTTATGCCAAAGCTTACAAAAATATGAGGTTCATTAAATTAGAAGACGAAGCACATGCTATACGAGAAAATGTAAAGCCAATGGGGAGTTTCGATGCATTTTACAACTGGTGAAGATATAAGAAGATTTAACAATCTAATAAACAACGAAATAGCTGCAGTATTTGTTGGTGAGCATGGTGCTCCTTCTGCTTACAGCGATATTACGTTTACACACATGGTCAAGCAAAGCAATAAAATACTTATCTGTCTTACTACTTATACCCTATGATATAGCACATATTATTTCCAAATGTTGAACAAGTCTGGCACATGAACATGCAACATCGTCCAAAACGCAATAATGTGACAATGCAAGAGTATTATAGTTACCGCCTTGAGATAACTTCAGTATTATCCATAGATCTAGTAAACTATTCAATATGTAGTTAATGCATATGTGAAAGTTGACGCTTGCTGATTCGACTTCATTATAAGTCATCAAAGTCATCTAACAGCCGTTCAATATTCTGGCTTAATGGACCGTTTAGCAAGGAATGAAAATTGTGACAAACATAAAAGACATACATGTACTGCGATTTCTATGTGTATATTTTTATGCTATTGAATTTCAAAAAAGAGGGCTACAACACTGCTACATGCTAATAATGTTGCGAGATTAGATACAGCTCAGAACAATTCAAGAAATTGATGCAATTGTGTCAGCAGCGATACTTGGAGTTGAAGATCCAGTGCTTCGTGATTTGATTAAATCTTTAATGATACATGGTCCAACCTCATTGCAATTGTTTGATTATGTGATAAGAAGTTCCTTGCTAATGTTTGTTTTACAGAAAATTCAACTACCGTGAAATTTGCACGGATCCTGCTAATAATACTACTAATACTACTACTACTACTACTACTACTACTACTACTAATAATAATAATAATAATAATAATAATAATAATAATAATAACAGCAACAACTTTAATTATTATTATTAGTAGTAGTAGTAGTAGTAGTAGTAGTAGTAGTAGTAAATGTTTATGCACTATTTCAGAGTGTAAATATTCCATTCTATCGTGTTGTAATTTCAGCGTTATTTGCTAATGTAGATGTAGGTTCGTTTTCGGATTCGGTAGATTTCAACTGCTTCCATCATGACTGTCCGTAGTATAGTCCCAGTCTATTTCTTGATTTCAATTTCTCCTATTTTGTTTTCATGTCTGTTCGGGACTCTTACCGGTGTTCTTACGATTATTGGTATCACCTAGATGTTCTTCATGTTTTATACCTATTTGTACATTTTTATGTTATTGAATTTCAAAAAAGAGGGCTACAACACTGCTACATGCTAATAATGTTGCGAGATCAGGATAAGCTAAAACTATGGCAAGTTTCGTTTTAGTCTCTTTTATTTTTTGACTGGCCTTGTTGTCCTTCAAAATCTACAATTTAACAATTTTTTTCTTTCTTAACTATAATGTGTTTTTTCTTTCTTAACTATAATGTGTTTTCCTTTCTTAACTATAATGTGTTTTTTCTTTCTTAACTATAATGTGTTTTTCTTTCTTAACTATAATGTGTTTTTTTCTTTCTTAACTATAATGTGTTTTTCTTTCTTAACTATAATGTGTTTTTTCTTTCTTAACTATAATGTGGTTTTCTTTGTTTAATGTGTTATACCTTTAAACCACAGAACATTTTGCAAACTGCGTTTACAGTACTGTCTTTGCTTTGAACTAATACAATTTTGAATGGTATCAGCTGATGCTGGAAATATCGCGAGTAAGTCTTTGCACCAGTCTTGGCAATGTCTATAATGAATTATGGTGTCTGTGAATATTAAGCCGAAGAGTTCGGACGATGTAAGGTAAAATGATATTTGTTGTATTACTTCAGCAGAATCATATTTTGAATAAATAATTGCTTTCTTCATTTATCCTCACAATATTATTTTACTTTTGATTGTAATATGCGACATTGTATGCGTTTATAATTCAACGTCTGTATAGTGGCAATCTAATAGAATACATCTGCCAAAGGTTGGCAGCCAAGCAAGAGGGACTATTTTCATATCTTAATTAAAACGTGGTCATTAGATTCACATGACAAAATCTATTCCATCTTATAAGCCGTTCGTGTAAATAACGAAAGGATGTTCGGGTGCATTTAGTTTTCAATAAAATCAAATAAATAATATCTTTCTCACGAAACTTTCTCAAAACATAACACCTTTTTATTCGCGCGCCTCATCATTTCGATACAATGGTGTTAATTCTCCTAATTAACATGTAATTATAATAATTAGGATAATTAGACAGTTTGAAAGAGTTAGAAATTTAAAAATTAAAACGATAAAACAAGTAGATGAGAAAAGGTATTTCCAAGAAACATGTTGCAGGTAATAAAAAAATGTCAAGAACATTCCAAAAACCATTACTATTTAAGAACTTGAAATACAGAGTAACACCTCCCCTATAACTTACACCCATAGAATCAGTATAAGTCACAATTCTTTCTGCATTGTAGTCATATTACGTCCAAAAACATCAGTTTATGCCTAGATCGGCAACTAAATTTAAGATCTGAACGTCCACAAAACTTTGTTGGATCGCACTTTATGGCTATCCACATAGATTCGTCAAATGCTCGAACAACTTCCCGTTTTGGTATTGCCCATATTTCGTCTGTAAGTACTCGTTTATTCCACAAATAGTTTGGGGATTGTTTTAATGTACATTATATTTGAGAAAACCTAACACATAAAGATCTTGATATTATGGCACAATAACTGCACGGGAGGTCTCTTCATTCCTGGTCCACAACCTCCCTGGAGATTCTGATTAGATAAATAGATAGGCTCTGCCTATTGCCCGGCATTCAGTCCTTCCTTGTCTATTAGCTAGGAGCAGAGGTGCGATCACAGTGACTCATTAGAGACGCCCAGTACCTAGCCTTATGTTCTGACTGGGACAATGAATGGCATCCCCCACATCCGCCTCATTCCCTTCTCCTACGCCTTGGCATTTGGGGGGGGGTGCTTGTTTACCATGTATGCTAACATGATTGTACTGGGACTCTCTTGTCTAAAATGTTTGAGGGTACCGGTTTGACAATTTGTCGAGTTGTTTTATTCCACTGTACAGGGCGCCTAACTATTTGTAAACAGCATGTTTGTAGTGCCCTGTAGCACTGTGTATTTGTAAACAGCATGTTAGTAGTGCCATGTAGCATTTTTTTTATTACATTTTCACCCCAAACAAGACAAATTGTCACTTAGGTGTAGGGGGTTACTATCAGGGGCATCAACTGCTGGGGTACTATGTAGGGATTTTGGGCAGCAAGATGTCGGTTCACGTTACACTTGAACTTATGCACGTCAGTACTGTTGGGGAAGCAGGAACCTAGAATGGAATTTTAGAGTCTAGCGGTTCTTGGGAATAAACTGTTGGAGTAAAAAGATTTTTTACATCTAGGGACCTCTACAGTGTGGGGGTGGGATTTAGCAGCTTGTAGAAAAGGCAGAAGGATGCAACATTTCATCGATGGGGCAGAGGCTGAAGTTTAGATGGCAGTTCAGGGCCTATCAGATTGGTGACTCTCTTTTGAACCTTGTCAAGGAGGGAGAGACTAGTAGCAGATGCACCAGCCCAGATGTGACAGCAATACTCCATACATGGGCGAATGGTGGCTTTATAGAGGTATAGGATACTTTCGGGTGTTAGTAGTTGTCTGGCACGGTAGAGAGAGCCCACCTTTCTTGCAGCGGCCCTGGCAATGCCTTCAATGTAATTGTTCCAACTCATGTTTCCTGTGAATGTTAGGCCAAGGAGTTTGAAAGATGTACTCTCAGATAAAGAGTCGTTGGCCATTGCTATAGGTGGTAGAGAGGGTTTCTTGTAATTATTGAATGAAACTAGTTTAGTCTTGGCGGCATTGAACGTGATCAACCATTTTTGTCTCCATTCCAGTACAGATTGGAGGTCTTCCTCTAGTGTTTCTGCCATTTCTTTAGAAATGTGTTCATTCGTCTTCCTGTCGTGCCTGCCATAGAGTGTAGTGTCATCAGCATATATATACCCATCTCAGAGCCAATTTTGTCGGGGAGGTCATTTATGAATATCAGGAACAATAGGGGTCCAAGGATAGAACCCTGGGGCACCCCCGCATTTATATCATATTGTTTAGATGTACGACCGTCGAGGACAACCTGGATTTTTCTCTTATCTAAGAAGGATTTAATTATGTTAAGTATTCTACCAGTGATACCGCATGATTTAATTTTCCTTAGGAGACCCTCATGCCATACCCTTTCAAAACCTTAGATATATCTAGAGCTACCGCTCTGCCCTCCCCCGCTTTGTCCAGTGAATGGTATATACGTTCAGAGATTACAGTGATGATGTCTGCTGTGGAACGGGCTTGTCTAAATCCATATTGTTTGTCAGTCAGAAGTTTAGCATCTGTAAGGTGATGGACTAGAGCATGGTTAATTAAGGTCTCAAATATTTTGGCAAAAAATAGGAGAGGGCTAATGGGGCGATAATTTTATGGGTCAGTCCTTTCGCCAGAATTCTTGAATACTGGGACAACAGAAGCAGTTTTCCAACAGCCCGGAAAGCAAGCTTCATGAAGCCATTTGTTGTAGAGTTTGGAGGGAACTGGAGCTACTTCGGCTGAGCACTTTTTTAATTGCACAGCTGGGATGAGATCGGGTCCACATGCTTTTGAAGTGTCAATGTGTTTTATGATGGCATGCACCTGAGCAGGGGTGATTTTCAGATCGTCATGCGTGGCGTCTGTCCGCATCGGAAAGTCAGGTAGGGGTGGTTGGAAGGTTCCAGTGTGTAGTTTGAGGCAAACCGACTGGCAAGCATGTTAGCCTTGTCGGTTGCTGAGGAGACAACCTCGTGATTGTTGGTTAGTGGGGGAATTGTTGATTGCCCATTATTAGATGTCCCATGGAAAATATCTATTTTCTTCTTTGGACGCCAGCAAACAACTGCCTCCCTGGTTTTCCTTTGCGGAGAGAAACTTCAATATTTGATCTGGAAATGGCCTCTTCGATGATACATAAATATCTAGACACCTCTAATACATATGGACCTGATCTCATTCCGGATATACTATAAAAAATGTTCCGCTTTTCCAAAGATGCCTTAACGAATCTTGCTTTCCTGCCTCTTGTAAAACTGTTACTGTGGTCCCAGTTCACAATAATTCTGGAGAAAGAACTGACTCATTAAAGCATCGCCCCATGAGCCTCTTCGACAAAATACTAATAAGAATTAATCACGCTCTTGTTCACCACCTTACAGTTGCGTAAATTCTGTCCGATAATCAATATAAATTTAGACAAGCTCGTTCTACTGCAGATTTCCTAACTAAAATCTTTGAACGTATATACCATGCGCTGGATGGCAGAGGAAGGGAAGGGCAGTATCCATAGATATAACAAAGGCTTTTGATGGTGTATTTCACCATGGTCTTCACAGGAAAATCAGATCATAGTAATTACTGGACAAATCCTTTTAATAATTAAACCATTCTTAAATAGAGAGGAATACAAATGGTCCTCGATAGTCGTACGTCAAAACAATATGATATAAATGCGGGTATACCTCAGGGGTCGATCATTGGGTCTTTATTATTCGTGATAATCGGAAATGATCTCCCTGATAAAATTGTCTCTGAGATGAGCATATTTACTGACGACACTATGCTTTATAACAGGCACGAAAGGTAAACGAGTGAACACATTTCCAAGACAATGGCAGAAATCCTAGAAGAAGACATCCGATCGGTAGTGGAATGGGGACAAAAAACGATGGTAACGTTCAATGCTGCCAAGACTAAGCTTGTTTCCTTGAATAATTACAAGAAACCTTTTTAACCAGTAATAGCTATGGACATATTACCTGGAAGTACTTTGTTAAAACTCCTCACCTTAACGTTCACAGGGAACATGAGTTAGAACAGATGAATGCTGCGAGAAAGGTGGGGTTTCACTGCCTGCTAGAAAGTTATTTACGTCTAACAGTGTCCTATACCTCTACAAGCCAACATTCGCCCAAGTATGGAGTATTGTTGTCACATTTCGTTAGTGTATCTGCTACTAGTCTCTCACTCATGGACAAGGCTTAAAAGAGAGTCGGTAACCTAATATATCCCGGTTATCTAAGATTGAACCTATCGACGAAACGCTGCATTACTGTTAGTTTTACAAGTGTTTAAATGGTAGATGCTCCGCCGAACTACAAGTCCTTTAGCCTCTTCAAGGGAAATACCTTCGACAAACCCGACAAGCAGCAAAGTCCCAAACCTACACAAAAGATATCTTCAGATGTCAGAAAGTTTTATGCTCTACAAGTTTTTTCCCCCGAGAACTTCTAGATTTTAGTATTTCTTACCGTGTTTCTGCTTCCCCTAACTGTACTATCATGCAAAAGTTCGAATGTGATGTAAACAGATATCTTGCCACTCAACTCCTTACAAAATATCCTTGCAACTTATGTCCCAAATAGTAGCACCTTACATTAGAGTGGCACTGCGCCTTGTTTGGGGTGGAAATGTAATAAAAAAAGCTGTAGGAGATTTGATTAGGAATCAACTTTACGTTCATCCGTACGTTAACTGATGAGCCTCCAAAAGCGAGTTTAAGATCACTCATGTTTAAGTGCCAAATTATGTAAGATTGTAAAATAATATATATATATATATATATATATATATATATATATATATATATATATATATATATATATAAAAGTGAATACTGGAAGACGTTTCTTTTTCATTTCTCACATATACCCCAAAAACAGCTATAGGATATTTATACACGCTGCCTAAAGTAGAACGGCATATATATATATATATATATATATATATATATATATATATATATATATATATATATATTAGAAAGTAATATAAAAAAGGTTGTTCTACGTCTAATGAGTATATATATATATATATATATATATATATATATATATATATATATATATATATATATATATAAGCGGGTAGTCACCAACAATGTGTATTTTTTAACATCATTTTATTGTTCCGTGTCTGGGTTTTTCATTGAGAATTATGTTTAGATCATTGTAATAATCTTTTTAAATTATTGAAATCGTTTTTAACGCGTTTCAGACGTTCTGTGAAGCGTTCTCTTTCAAAATGTGTTGGAGATGTGTTGAAGATGTAAAAATAGCATTTTCGTAGTTCATTTGTAAGTTTTTCCAAGAGGTGGAAACGTGTAAGTGTCTACTATTTATTGGAATGTTCAATTTTTATTATTCTTTTATTGGGCTGTGGTCACTCCTGTGTTGTGTTTTTCCCTCTCCCTCTCTTTTTTCTTTTTAGGGTAGGGTGTGTGTGGGTTTTCTTTTATTGGTTTGAGAATGTGTTTACTGTTTTATAGTATTATGAAGTTATTTGCTTCCCTAGGAAAGTGACTGTGATCCAAGGTCGTTACTAATGTGCATGTGTGAGAAGGGGGGCAGCTCTTCTGAAATAAGGGTAGGGGTGTTTTCATTCTATTTTGATATTTATGTTTTGGATTCTTAGATTTTAGTATTGTGATTTTTCGTTTCAGTCTTAGACTGTTCGGGTATTCGTTATATTATGTTTGTTTAGATAGAGGGGTGCATTTAAAATATGTATAGGGGATTTTAATATATATATATATGTATATATATATATATATATATTTAATATATTTTTTAATATATATATATATATTTAATAGATTACAAAAAATACTACTAACTGTTAATCTTTTCTAAATTGAGTTATTTACTTTCTCTATAAAAAATCAGTTGCTTAATAAAAAGGATGCATTACAAAAACGTTTCTTAATTTGATTCTATTTTAAAGAGACGTAATGTAAATGGTATTACTTTCAGCAAGTATATTTATTGACAGTATATCAAAATCTCCACACCATAATATATTTCTGACTTCGCTAGAAGTGAGAAAAATCTAAATTCGGTTTAATTATGAATATAAATTTTCTCGACTATTTAACGAAATAATTTGTTTTTAAATGTGTACGTTATCAGAGTCTGAAATTGTCTCCAAATTATAGTCATTCTATAAGATCATTCAATTTGTAGAATATAATTATAAAGTAACAGGAACGCCTCGACCAACGATAACACCTGAATTTACTTATATGTATATATATATATATATATATATATATTAGTTTTTAAAGAATTCAAAGCTTACTGCTTAGCTCTACTAAAGTATTGAGTACTTTTAGAATACATGCCGAGAATATGTTCATCAAATCGTTGTTTGTACATTCTGGAGTGTCTAATGTCTGCGCCCGAATTGTCCGTTTATTATTTCTATTTTCCGTCATGCTTGTGGAAACTGTTCGGTTGCCCGGAAGTAGATGTTAGGCAAATGGAGTCAAAGTGGCTTTGTGGCTGGGTTAGACTCTTTTGGCCGGCAGAAATTGTCACCTTGTACACTGATAATTGTGTAAGTATATAACACTACCTAAAAACAAAAATAATCATTATATATCTATATATATATATATATATATATATATATATATATATATATATATGTATATCTATATATATCGGTTTTGATACACTACTTTTAATTCATTTTCATATTATTTTATTCTAGATTGAGATGGACGACTCTAACGGATGCCAGACATTAACTCGTTATCTAAGAAATTTTTAACCGTTAGATCTTTTTTAAGTTTCTACCCGTCCTTTTTAAGTGGAATATTTTTCTTTCTTTTTAGCAATTGGTCCAAATCATATATTCGCCATGTAGTTTGAAATTATTGTTCATGCGTACGATTGCTTCTGTATTTACTGGAATAACTGAGATTTTCTCTTAATGTCGCACATAAAATCTTGGTATTTTCTGATCATTCCCTTCTCAGCTCTGTTTATCATTGGGAGCACCAATTTCTACGAAGGTAATTTCCTTCTTCTCCTATTTGTTCCATATCACTATGTCAGGTTAAATTACTTCCTTTTCTATATACGTTGCTGTAGGAATTGCAGGGTCATAGTGGAGGGTCTATTAACTTATTTCCAACTGCTTTTGCTGCTGCATTCGACCTTCAACATTATACAGATAGTCTAGTTGGGATATTTACCTACTTTATTGTGTCGAATTGCATAATAGTGTCTCTCTAGCAGACACTTTTAGCTAAGTATCATGTAGTTTAAGCTTTTCGCGTTTGAATGGCAAGTCCCGAACTCGTTAGAATTGCTTACTCAGTTTTTTAAAAGCAGTAGTCATCAAGCTTTGATCTTGAGCAGACTTTATAATTATCTCTTGATTATAGTAGAGCAATTATCTTTTTAACCAGTCTATAGAACATAACGTCATTATGTCTTAGCAAACATATTGGTCGTGAAGCGTCTAAACAGTCATCTATTAATGAATAAATTGATTACATAAATAACAAAGTAGTATTTTAAAAGGGTGTTTAGCATATTTCTTAAAAGTGTATTTCTTTATCTCTCATTACACTGAAATTCGTTCGTTTCTAACCAAATTTATCGATCGCTTTCAAACTAATTATAAATAAAATCAAAACAATTCCAAAAGTAAGCAGTGAAATACAAATCAGGACACCGTTTCTGAAAGCACTCAAAAAATGTCAGTTGCTTTGGAGAGCACTAGAAGCCCAAGTCTGTAATCCGCTAGAAAAGATAAGTTAGAAGCCCTCTATAGCACTACTTAAAGCACTAAATAAAAGTATGGAGGTCCCCAGAGCTTTAGTATTTAATATCATACGAGAGAAATTATTTTTTAAATGATCAGTGATAACGAAACTCAGGGGGCTTCTAGAGCACTACTGAAAGTAAAACAAGGAACTTTCCAGGGAACTACCAAAAGCAAGATACTAAGCGCCCTCCTAGAAATGGAAAAATATTTCTTAAGTCAGCACTAAAAAATCATAACTCAGGAGGCCTCCATATCGCTACTGAAAGCACTAAATTAAATTAAAAGAGCATCCGGAGCACTACTAAAATGATATATTTATCTCAACTAAAAGCAATATTATATTTTGAAATAATCAGTGGCAAAATATAAAATTCTAGAGGCCTTCACAGCGCTGATGAAACATTGATTAAAAGTAAGGAGGTTTCTAGACTACTACTAAAACCAAATGTTATCCGCTCTCCCTACCCCCAACCCCAAAGAAAAATATATGTGAAGCGATCAGTGAAAAAATAAATCGAAGGAGGATTCCAGAGAGCTATTTAAAGTAAAGTCTTAAATAAATGAAACCTCAGAAAGCGGGAAAGAATTTTTTTTCAAGTCAGCACTGAAAAGAAATAAAACTCAGGAGGCATCCGGAGCGTTACTGAAAGCACTACTTCAAATAAGGGAAAACCGTAGTTACGATTAAAATTATTTTGAGTACCTTCTTTATTATTTGCAAATAAAATTAATTAATATTCGATTATTTTACGTGATTTTTTTGTTGTACGATCTTTTCTTTCCACCAAGGATAAGTTTTTTTGTATGGCTAGAATTATGCACCAGAACATTATTTAATGTTTAGAATTACTACTTTGGCCTTTTGGCCGAGATCAAAGTGTAGTATCTGTTCTTCAGATGCGGCACTTCTATTTCTTGTTCTCTTTCAGTGGAGGAGAAATTCTTCACGACTGAGACAATTTTTATTTTTGTACCTTTTCTCCACACTAAAAAACGACCCTGGTGTCTAACTCTGTCCCGTGGGGAGACATTGTAAATAGGTACTCAATTATTTACGTGATATTTTACGACCTTTTTTTGCTTTTTATATTAGTAGCATTATGTACAAGTACCTTATTTTCTTAATTAAGAGTAACTTATCTTCCATTAGTAAAAGTAATGCATTGTACTTCACTTTTATTTGTAAGGAAACACTTTTAAAAAAGTTAAAAGACAAAAGGCTTATTTATGTATTCAAATGGAACGATGTTATAATGTTTTCACCTGAAATGTGTTGGTATAAATGATCATTCATCTACAGAAGCACCCCGTTTGTTGTAATTTTTTCTACTGCTCATTTCTGTAATTAAAATTCATACTAAATTCAATATCATACATTTCTGTAATTAAAATTCATACTAATTTCAATATAATACATTTCTGTAATTAAAATTCATACTAAATTCAATATCATATAATTCTGTAATTAAAATTCATACTAATTTCAATATAATACATTTCTGCAATTAAAATTCATACTAAATTCAATATCATACATTTCTGTAATTAAAATTCATACTAAATTCAATATCATACATTTCTGTAATTAAAATTCATACTAATTTCAATATCATATAATTCTGTAATTAAAATTCTTACTATTTTCAATATCATATGTTTCTGTAATTAAAATTCATACTAATTTCAATATCATATGTTTCTGTAATCAAAATTAATACTATTTTTATTATCATATTTCTGTAATTAAAATTCATACTAATTTCAATATCATATATTTCTATATTTCTGTAATTAAAACTCATAGTAATTTCAATATCATATATTTCTATAATTAAAATTCATACTAATTTCAATATCATATATTTCTGTAATTAAAATTTATACTAATTTCAATATCATACATAAGCACGTAATAATGTTTTCAGCTGTTTATCTACCACTTTAAAGCAAACTATAATGAATTCAGCAAAAACATATTCCAAGTAAGCAGTGAAAATATAATACTCAGGAGGGTTTGAGGGCGTTACTAAAAGCACTAAGTAAAATTATGAGGCATCCAGAGCACTACTAAACGCATGTTTGTATAGAATTCAAAGAGAGAAAATATTTTCAAGTAAACAGTGAAAGAAATCACTTTCAGAAGGCCTAAAGAGAGCTATTGTAAGCACTAAATAAAACTAAGGAGGCCTTGTCCAAGTTTCTAACACCTATCTGTTATATAAGATATCAAAATATGTCCTTAATCAACGTGATAAACAAACAAACGTATTGATAAGCAAACATAGTTTTAGATTTGTAAAATTTATATTGATACGTATATATATGTCTCTTACTCTCTCTCTCTCTCTTTCCCTCTCTATCTTCACCCGTGTCTCTTCTTTCTGCAACTCAGCAACGATTTTTATATGTAATGTCTTAAAAATATGAGAAATCATAAATGTTCAAAACAATCACATTTACATAACTTTTTAAGCAGATATTTTAATCCTCTAAAAAGTAAAAGTCATTGGCATAAAATAAAAAAAAAACTGATTTTGTATAGGTTTCCTTAATCAATATTCTGAACGTAATGAGAAAAAAAAGGAGATAAAAATTTAACACATCACAAAACCAAGAGATATTAATGAGCCGAAACATAATATCCTCGCAAAGCGAAAACACCTATTAACATTTAACAGACAGAAGTAGTGAAAGCATTATATATACTGGCGCTTTCGACAGAGGACAATGTACTAGCAGGGATATCCGATGTTTCCCCTGACGGAATGAGGATCAATGAATGTTCCACAATCCCAATGCTTTTATTGTCATCGAAATCGATTAAAGCGCAAATTTATCAATCAAGTCTATATTTACTCTTGTAAGGGCCCCAAAATGGTTCAGCAGGAGGAAGCTTAACGTAACCGCCGCAGTGACTTAGGCAACACATATCGCAGTCTACATTGCACTATTGAGAACCTACTGTTATTATATAAAAGTATTTTTATGTAATGAATTGAAGTTTAATATACAAAAGTCAATTATCATAGTTCAATTGTGTTCTAATAAGAAACACGAATTTCGAAATCATTCACATTTTATCAAAGAACTTACTAGCAATATTATACGGCAAGCCTTCTAGTTGAGTAGTAATTAAATTTTTAAATACATGTGCGATATTAAGTTGTATAAATATGTTAAGAAAAAATTGGACTGCCCCTTGTTTAATTAAATGCGTTTGCTATATTCTATATTATCAGATGCATTCCAATACAAAACTTATCTAAGAACACTCCCAGACACATAAGGACATTTGCGTGAAATTTAAAAATATCGGCCTAGTTGTTTCGGAGTTCATAAGGAAAAAAACTTACACACAGACAGAGTCGAAAGTTCCTTATTTATAATTTTCTTTATTCTTACAAACATAATTGATTGCATATGTGGATACATGCTTTAGGTGTTTCAGATAGTGATTTGTTCTGATTAATGGTCAGACTTTCTAACCCTTACGTTTAAGTGTTGGTTTGATCTAGCAGTACTAATGAGTGATGAGACAACGAAACAGCTTTCTTTTGAGGATTATATTATCTATTTTTCTCTCTCTCTCTCTCTCTCTCTCTCTCTCTCTATATATATATATATATATATATATATATATATATATATGTACATAGATGTGTATATATATATATATATATATATATATATATATATATATAGAGAGAGAGAGAGAGAGAGAGAGAGAGATAAAGAGAGAGATAGAAGGAGAGAAAGAGAGAGAAAATAGATAAAACGAGAGATGGTAGGGCGGGGTAAATGAGAGAAAGCAAAAGAGAAATATTAGCACGAATATTAAGTATCTTGAACCATAAAGAAGTGGACCGTTCATCTAAGAATAATGACGGCTATCGTCTGGGCATATAGAAGATGGCGTCGCACATCAGAAGAAGAAAGACTTTGTGGTCAGTGCAAAAAGAAATAGATGAGTTTTGTCTAATCGAGGAAATTGGAATATAAGTGGTTTTTGGAGAAGAACGATCAAAGCAGGAAAAATTGTTTGATCCTTTGATGCAAGAGGAAATGTTTAAGGAAAAGGATTTAAAGAAATGGGAAATCTAAAATAGTGACACGTATTTAGAGTCATCATTGATTTTTTACATTGAAAAGTAAACTCTTTTGCACTGATTAATATCACACACACACACGCATATATATATATATATATATACATATATATATATATATATATATATATATATATATATATACACAGTATGTGTATGAAGAGAAATATCGACCACATTAAAATACTCTATATTGATGAGATTTAGAGGATTGGCATATGTGTGTGTGAAGGTATACAAAACAAACCATATAATGGAATAAAAATTAATTTGTGTAATCAATTTTTATCGGTTTTACAGTGTATATATATATATATATATATATATATATATATATATATATATATATAACTACTTAATTTACTCACATAAAATTAATATACGAAAGTATAAATTTATGCGTAAACTTTAAGTATTTACTTCAAAAGTGCTCAATACCTAGGTATGTAGAGCTAGTTAGTAAGTTATAAAATATATATGGCGATTAAGCTACACTGAATATTCCGCGTTTCATCCACTCTATGACTCTTCAGGCTTATTCGCGAATTTTGTAGTTGTCTGTCGTTTTTATATACGCACCTTCTGTTGAGATTTTAGTTAGCCAATCAGCTTTATAATATCTTGTTATAAAATATCGTATTATAATATCGTGTTATATATATATATATATATATATATATATATATATATATATATATATATATATATATATATATACAGGCGGCAAAAAAAGAAAGTCCGCACTTGTAATTTTTTCAAAAACTGCAAATATAGGCTAAATTTAATGTAACTGTTTTAACAACCTATACCTCATTTGATTCGCCTTTTATTACTCTATAATTTTACCTGTTCATATTTCACTTTTTATTGAAATATTCTAGTGTTTATGTCAATTTAAAAAATTACTTCAAATTGCGGAGGCAAAAAGAAAGCGATTAAGCTACACTGAATATTCCGCGTTTCATCCACTCTAGGACTCTTCACGCTTATTCGCGAATTTTGTAGTTGTCTGTCGTTTTTATATACGCACCTTCTATTGAGATTTTAGTTAGCCAATCAGCTTTATAATATCTTGTTATATAATATCGCGTTATAATATCGTGTTATATATATATATATATATATATATATATATATATATATATGTATATATATATATATATATATATAAACAGGCGGCAAAAAAGAAAGTCTGCACTTGTAATTTTTTCAAAAACTGCAAATATAGGCTAAATTTAATGTAACTGTTTAAACAACCTATACCTCATTTGATTCGCCTTTTATTACTCTATAATTTTACCTGTTCATATTTCACTTTTTATTGAAATATTCTAGTGTTTATGTCAATTTAAAAAATAACTTCAAATTGCGGAGGCAAAAAGAAAGTCCGCACAATGGAAAATTATTATTTAAATGTAACTTTAATGCAACACAAATAAAACAGGAAAACAATGAACTAGTTAATATTTAGTAGCATAGCCCTTCTGCAATTTGACAGCCTGCAATCCTTTGGGAATTCCTTGAATTAGACTGCAGCAATGCTCCGGGGAAAGGGTATCTGAATTTCCTTTACTTTTTTTTCCAAAGTTCTTTCAAATTTGAAATATTATCATTGTGTAGCTGTTGCTTGATGTAATGCCATACGTTTTCGATAGGACTGAGGTCTGAAGATTGTGCGGGCCAATCCAAACTCGGAATACCATGTTCTTCCATGAACCTCTTGACATTCCCAGCCGTGTGAATGGGAGCATCATTCTGTATGAAGATGGAATTATCATTCAAATTCCTTCGTCTTTCCTCCGACGGACATACTGCCTACCATCACTGCCTAGCCTATTGAACTTGCGTGTGTCGCTAAAAAGCACTTTTGACCAATATGAAGAGTCATGATCTTCATTGCATCTGACGAAGTCCAGACGGCGCTTTCTGTTCTTTACAGAAATAATTGACTTGTGTCTTGCAACATATCCTCGCAAATTAAATTCCTCTAATCTGTTCTTGACAGTAGAAACAGAGCACTTTTTAACAAGATTGAACTGTTGTTTGATTTGGGGAGCAGTTTCAAATCTGTTTCTTAGGTTACGGATCTTGATAGCATTGTCTTCCCTGTTAAAAGTAACTCTAGTACGGCAAGATTTAGGGGCATCACGAACACTGTTTTGGTGCTTTTGTACCGGTTTCTCATCACATTTCAATCTGCGGCCGATTTCTCAATTGGATAAACCAGGAAAGTGGAGATTAATGAACTCCTGACCATCACTAAGAGAATGTCGTGGCATATTGACCAAATGTTACGTTGTATAACCTGGAACAACAAAAATTACTATTAGAGATGCTTTGTTGCCCGTTAGTGGATATTTAAAACTGATTTAGGGGCGATAATTTAAGCTGGTTTTAAGCGAATTTGTTGTGCGGACTTTCTTTTTTGCCTCTTCAATTTGAAGTTATTTTTTTAAATTGAAGTGAACACTTGAATAAGTCAATTAAAAGTAAAATATGAACAGGTAACACTATAGAAGAATAAAAGGCGAATCAAATGAGGTATAGTTCGTTTAAACAGTTGTATTAAAATGTGCAGTTTTGGAAAAAAAATTACAAGTGCGGACTTTCTTTTTGCCGGTACTGTATATATATATATATATATATATATATATATATATATATATATATATATATATTTGTAGCATAGCACATTTATGCTGTAATTAAAATTTTCATGAAGATTTTACTATCACCATTACAGAATTGAATTTTGATATGATGATACTTCTAAAATCTTCAATTCCAACAACATATATACATATATTTACAAAATTTCAACTTCTTATCAAATAAATAGGAGACTGACGATCACAAATACTGTTACCAGCACAATATTTCGTTTAACATTAATCATTTAATCATTCAATAAACGTATACAATACAAAACAGTCAGGTTTTCTAACGGAATAGAAGGGAGATAAGTTTTAAATAAATTGTCTCCCTTGATTTTCTCGTATTGTGTTTATAAGCCTGCAATATGGCAATTAACTGGTTTCGTAAAATTTGAGCAGCGTAAATCCGGTGAAAAAAAAAGAAAAAAAAACAAACAAAAAAACATGGCAAATGAATATTATTAGGCAAGATTTTAGAGTAGGCGTATGCACCAGGCAGCATACGCGTCACAACCTGGTCAACCAGTTAATGCGGCCCTTAGATAGTATTTTGTTTTTCTGTATTTTTTTTTATTTGCCTTTATTTCTCATAATTATGCACTTTAATTTCGCTTTCTTTTTATCAAGTTCGTAAAACTAGTTTTATCGGTTTTGAACTGACCACACAAAATATTTCGTTTTTATTTCCAAACGTATTTAAGATATTACTGAATGCACTTTATTATTAACTATAGTTTTCATAAGTCTACATTTTCTTACGGGAACTGATCCTGATTTTTTTTTTTACAAAGTTCAAATGTGGCCCAACATTAGAAAATGCAGCACAATAATGGGTTAAAGTTTATACGTGTGTGTGTGTGTGTGTGTACATATATATATATATATATATATATATATATATATATATATATATATATATATATATATATATATATATATATATATATTCTTATTTGTAGTATTCCGAATTTTGGTCGTGGATATGACCTTAAACTATATCCAGTGGTGAGGCCCCAGCTTGCGGGCTGTTGAGAGTGTGGAGCAACCCTTTAATTGGCATTGCTCCCAGGTCCACTCTGACTCGGAGTAGTAGTACCTGTTAGGGTCCCAACTATGGGTTAAGTAGAAACTGACTTGAAAACAACAAATATGTTCTATTAAAAACTCTTTCTTCAAAATCTTGGGATTCGGCATTAAATAACCTGAAAATGGTTGATATGTCGTACAACAAAAACAACCAACCATTCCAAATTTTACCGCGTTATATAATTCAGAAACCGTTGATGTAGTCCGGATTAAAAATAATTCAAATTAAATAAAGAAATAAATAAATTTAATTTAAGAAATCAATGATTAGTATAGATAAAACATATGAAATGGACATAGGTAATTAGTCGTAACACTGTATGATATTTTGTTTGAATTTTTTTTTTTTAATGGATATACGAAAATAGGTAAAAATATAAATCTTTAAAAAATACTTTGCAAAGATGCGATATAGGTAAAACACTTTCACTTGTTTTCTTTTCCTTATAAAGGAAATGTTTTCCATAATGTTTTATTGTTAAAGTGTTTTTTTTTCTATAAGTCTGAAGAAAGGCTGTTCTTATTAAAATTTTCAAACGACATAAAGTTTGGATTTGTCCGAATAGTCTTGAAACAATTGTAACTAACGACGAAATACACTATTTGTTGCTATAAACCAAGTCTTTGAAGTCTTGGTTTTTGTTAATGCATATATATATATATATATATATATATATATATATATATATATATATATATATAAAGAGAGAGATACATACATATACATATAGCTATGTGCGTGTGCACGCACGCGCGTGTGTGTGTGCACGCGCGGGCATGTGTGTGTGTGCGTGATTTAGAAGATTAGGCGACTCAGATCGGCGTCAGGTGGAAACCACATATCGATCTAAGAATGCCCCCTTTACAAGACGGGACTCCTTATTTATAATAAATAAGGAAATTAACATATGCAACTTTAGTACACATTATCATTTCTTTAATATATTTTATAGAAATAAAGAATAAATAAACTGTTTATTATATTTTTTATTTTTATTTATTTATTTATTTTTCAGAAATAGAATACAAAGTGTTTTTAATTAGTTTCAATCGGTTTTATTATTATAAATCGCATGGAGATTCATGAAGCAATTACAGAAACAGATTCTCTGCAAGAAAATAATACGAAAAATAAATTTAATAATCATATAATTGCACAACACGACGTATTCATCTGTACGTTTTTTTTTCTCTGCGATGATATAAACAAATAAATGTCAAAGTAGCATGTATATAAAAGCAATAGAAATGTATTAAAAACAAGAAAAAAAGGATTAAAAATGCATACTTGTCCATATGTCATTTGTACAAAGAAAAGAAAGGTAACACAATACTCACAGTTTAAACTTTATGATAATTTTAGAGAGAAAATCGTCTTGTATTTGTGTTTGTTTTTTATAAAATTTGTTACAACATTAAGAGACGATAATTATTTTTTAAAGGAATTATTTTTGTGGAAATCTTGCACGACTGATAAAAATTAAATGAAACAGTTCATACCATTTTGTAGAAACAAATTCAATAATGTAGTTCTTAATTGAAATAGTTACTTGGAGTCTTTGCCACATATTAGGTTTTTACTTTCTTCTCTTTCTCTTTTCTCAAGTAATAAAATAATATCTCATTACTCTCTAAACTGAAAATAAAAATATCTTAACCTAATGATATTATATAAATATATTTCTTTTAATTTACTTTTTTTCTCTAGTAAGAAGTATAAATTTTAGGGTTGTAAACGTTAAATTAAATATACGAAGACACATTTTACTTATTCTTTTTCATTCGTTTATCGTTTGGATAAACGAATTTTAGTTGACACTTTTGGATATTTAGCCACTCTGATAAAAGCACAATTTTTTTCGGAATATTCTTCGATATTATCAATAAATATAGGATACATTTGGAGTTTGTTTTCTCCAAATATAACCTTCGTTAAATAATGAAATTGTCACTATTTTTTATTTGAATAAAATAGTCATTATTAGGGGTCTCTTCAAATATAACTTCAAATAATGACTTTTCGTCACAAATTCATTTTTTTTTATTCTCAGATTTTTTTTCAAGAAATAAATTTGCCTTCTCAAAATTGTTTTAATCCCGCAAAATGACTTCAATATATATTTACTTTGCTATAAGTGTAACCATCTCAACTTCTTTATACTTTGAAAGTTTATTAAAATAACATGCATTTGAATTTCTTATTAACATTCTTATATCGAGTTATTATAAAGAAGAAGAATTACATAATCTACGTGAATAGGCTCATAAGAGCAGTGGTAGATGGACAAAAATCGGAGGCCTGCAATATAAATGCTGGAGTCCCTCAGGGGTCAATCCTGGGCCCAGCTCACTTCCTGATCTACATCAATGACCTCCCTAAACACATACTTAAATCATTCGTTGACATCTATGCTGATGACACGACTATCTACGGCAACACATCAAAGGCTGTAAATGACAAAGTTCCCTCTGATTCTCTCTCCTCTGATCTCGAGCGCGTGGTTCAGTGGGGGAAAATGTGGCTGGTCACCTTTAATGCATCCAAAACCAAACTCCTATCCTTACATCATCAACGCTCTGATCCCCATCTGGCATCAATTGTGATGGATGGCTCTCGTCTGGGTGAGGCCCCGTGTTTTGACAAGCTTCTGGGTTTGACCTTTACTCCTGATCTGAAATGGAACACGTACATCAAGTCTGTTGCCAAGGTCGCTGGAAAGATGGTGGGATCCTTCTACCGCTCCAGAAGACATCTCACTACTGATGCAATTCTCTATCTATATAAAAGCCAAGTACGTCCAAGGATGGAATACTGCTGCCATATCTGGGCAGGAGCTGCTAAAAACAGACTATCCTGCCTAGACAGAGTACAAAATAGACTTCGTGGCTTAGTGGGGGATGCCCTTTTCTCTACCCTGCAACCTCTCTCCCACAGAAGAGACGTTGCGAGCCTATCCTTGTTTTATCGTTATTTCCATGGCAGGTGCTCGTCTGAACTCCAATCTCTGTCCCCCCCTCGCCAATCTTTCACGAAAAACACCGTCTAGCTGAATCCACTGTGAAAAATTTCCCCCACTCTATATCTGTGCCTAAATCAAAACGCGAATTCCATGAACAAAGCTTCTTTCTTAGAACTGCACGCTTGTGGAACTCTGTTCCGTCTGCCTGCTTCCCACCTGACTACAACTTGGATGTCTTCAAGTCTGCTGTTAACAAATTCCTGATGAACCGCCCCCTTAAGTAAACACTTCATCAAATCTCCACACTAACGTAATGTACTTGCAATATCCCTTATCCTTGAGTGGCTTCCGGGTCTTGATAAGTGGGGATCACTGTAAAAAAAAACTAGAAGTGAACATAGTTTTCATAACATTAGAAAACTTTGTTCACAGAGATTAAAAATGAAGTTTATCTGAAGAAGATTGGCCAAATTTAAATTGTCGTCTCAGTATTTGTTAACATAACAACGTTACGAGATTCAAATCAACCGGTGAAATGCTGACGGGAATGCGCTCATCTAACATGAACAAAAAGATCGTCTGGTCATCATTTTATGGCAAAATTGAATAACATTTTGAAACCGTTAAAAATAAAGCTTTATTTTATCCTGGATACTTATCCTTTTTATTTTAAATGAGATAAGACCATTAAAAAAAATTCTGAACTAATACCGCTAATTTCGGAAGTGACCTGCCGAAGTTCCTCTAGCGTCGTAGTATGCTTGTTAATGTGTTCTTGTTGTTGTTGAAAAATATTTTTTTTTCTGAAAAAACCCACAATGTATTTTATTTTCATAAAAAATAATCAAGAAATCAATAAACACTCAATAAATAATATATTCTTTTTGAATTAGTTTGGAATTATTTTGGAGATGAGTAAATTGTATATTTTTTTTAAATTTAATTATTTGAACTTTCACGTTTCGGCCAATTATTCTTCTGACCTCCGTCAGGTAAACCGCTACGGGATAGGAATGTCAAACATAGTATTCTATACTTAAAAAATAATAATTAAAGCATTCTATTTAATCCTTTATTTCTGTAAAATAGATTAAAACAATTTTTGTTACAAAAGTTTCACCACATCGTTCTTAAATATTTAAAGAAATTAATCAATATTTAATTAAGTAATATATTTTTATAATACTAGAAATATATTTAAAACATAGTTCTGTATTAAAAAAAAATACGTACCATTTATTTCTGTAAAATATATTTAAAAAAATAAACATGCACACAAAAGTTTGATATATTTTCTTTAATGTTAATAATCTTATTTATTGCTTAGTTAACTAAAACAAAAAGTCCGGAAGTTTTTCTCTTATACCAGTGCCGTCGTATTTCGAGTAACTCAAACTTCATCCATATATATATATATATATATATATATATATATATATATATATATATATATATATACATATATATATGTGTGTGTGTGTGTGTGTGTGTGTGTGTGTGTGTTTACAACACGTATTATCTCCAGAATCTCAATTTATTATGTTACTAGCCAAACAGATAAATAGTAATTCAAGCAAATCAAGGGATATAATTCATTGATTAATTATCTCCCTTACATTATGGAGTCTGGATTTAAGGCCAAGAGAATATAGATAGCGTTATGCAGTAACAACTCCATACCAAAACAACGTCGATCAGGAACATTTAATGTTTAGGATAACTTTTATGCACTATAAAATTTTGGTTTAAATGTTAGTGTTAAAAAGTTTGATTTTATTCGTCAGGCGTAATATGCTTGGAAGGGAAGAGAAAGAGAGGGGTTCAAAGACGAAGTTTATAAGAGTGCATATTCCTTTTGCGGGGGATACTTTCTCCCCAGTTTTCAATAGTCTTGTAGAAGTTGTTATCAGAAAAGTGTTGTAAGCATTAACATTGAAAGCAGAGTTTCTTCTCGCTTGACGCAGTATCTGTCGCTTGTTTTCTCTTTGGCCCCATTCTTTTATTCCCTCCTTCGGTTCACAAATCCTCGGCTATTTTATCTACCCATTGGCTCCCATAAAATCCCTTATTTTAGGCGCACACGTTTCACATCGGTCAGATTAATTTTTTGCGTTGGACGACTGAACGCATCGTTCTGAATATCATCTCCCGGTTTATTCTGCTACCCATACTATTGATTTAGAGGTCCATTGCATACATAATTCAATGCTCAAATTCTATTAGCCAGGGGGATATATACAATGGAATGGTATACCCATCCAACACCTACACTGTGTCATCACCTAAAAAGATTTTGGATGACATCTACCAAAACACACTCAACGCACCAACGAATACGGCTGCCCCGTATACCTTTCGGAGAATCAATAAAGAGCAACAACGATTTTTTGTTATATGGCATTCCTGCCTTCTCTCCTAAACCAATATTCTGCGTACTCCTTTCGATAATGGACTACCCAGGTGGTATCGAATTCCTTTTTCTTATAATTATTTTCATATAATTATGTTTCATCACTTAAAAAACTATTTTCAATATTTGTGCTGAAAAGTAAAATAAGTGTCTATTCACAGCTGAAAATATTGATAACAGCATTTAATTTCCTCTGATGATATGGCCCTTATTGAAAATCCATGGATTAAGGAAATTCACATAACCCCTTCTATATATTCGTTTTGTCAAACAATAAATTCTTAAATCGAATATATGTGTCTATATGTTTTTTTTTTTCAGAATTTAAGTATAACCACTAAACTTATATATTGCTCTATTCTTAAATATTGAGCTTCTCCTTTTTGGCTAACATCGCCCTGAAAGTATTACTTCAAGTAATATCTATCAGGATTTTTCATCTTATTTCTAACCAGTGTCTTACCTCGAATATATATATATATATATATATATATATATATATATATATATATATATATAATATAAAGCTCAATGTCTGCGCGTGCGCTCGCGCGCTCGCGCGTGTGTGTGTGTGTGTGTGTGTGTGTGTGGTCACGAAAAGGCTCTTATATGGTTAACTATTTTAAAAAAATACTGATTGCATATAATGATAGAAGATGTATCGAGACACAGGAATGGGTATGTTTGATCTGGCAGAACGGTGGATCATTAAAGTTGTGGGGTCTGCGTTCGCGCCTGATCCACACTGTATGGAAATAAAAAAAAATTAAATTAAAAAAAAACGTTTACAAGTGTTTTTGATATAGATGTACATAAGAATACTTTGATAAGTATGGTTTTACTAAAATAGGGATGGTATAATAAAATTGTGGGGTCTGCGTTCGCGCCTGGTCGCCATAAAATGGAAATAGATACAAACTTTAATAAAGACTTTTCATATCTATCTGCGTAAGTATACTTTGATAATTATGTTGCAGTTTGAAGAAATATGGTATAATTAAATTATGAGGTGTTCGTTCGCACCTGACCTCCATAGAATGGTAATATGTCACAATGTTTAATAAGTTTTTTTTTTTTTTTTAATATAGATCCACAGAATATTGTAATAAGTGTTTCAGTGTGAACAGGTATGGTAAAATAAATTATGGGGTTTATCTATTTTTTTTTTACTTTCATCATATTTTGCTTTGGTTTTGATACCCCCAAATTCAGCCCAAATTTACAACCGTTCCTTTTCATAACCTATCATACTTTCATAAATCAAAGTCCATTTTCTGTAGGCTGTTTTTGAACCCAGTCAACGACGTGTACTTTTCCTAGTATATATATATATATATATATATATATATATATATATATATATATATATATATATATATATATATATATATTGTAACTTATTATTGAAGCGTTGCATATTAATTGAAAAGAAGAATTACGTATGTAAATGAGTCCGTTTGAAAGTCTAAAAACATTTGATTTGTATAAATATGTTTAGATATATTTGGTTGCTATACATTCTTGTCAATGAATTATCTGTTTTATTTATTCAGCTTACTCTCGAGCTATTTTGTAGCTGTATACACTTCAAAACTATTTAAAAAAAAAGGGGAGGGCAGCAGCGTATACACCTGTTAACATCGTAAAATATCAACGTCTCCTTAGTTTTGCTCTAAGGGAGATAATGTATGATAAGTTACCTCCCTTAGGCAACTGTGTGCCGATTGATTTATGAAAACAGGAGCGAATTATTTTTTATCCAACCTTTATGTCGTATCTGTTTTCAGGAAGCCATCATTTCAGTTCGCCATTTCTTCCTTAAGGAAAAATTATTAACTCCCGGCCAGCATACTTTAGAGGACTTGAAACTTTTATTTAAAAAATATGAACATTTTTAACATTAAAACGGAAAGAATTAATTTAAATTCTGTTGGTTCCAGCGTCCAAAATTTTGTCATGAAAAAAATGAAATTTTTAGGCAAACGGGATTATTTTCCTCACATCGAATACTTTTTATGCAAAGTATCGTATTTTCTCTACATTAAAACCGATATTATGTAAACTCTAACTTAATGGAGTGTCAAGTGAATAAGGACCATTCTGACTCTTTGTGTTTCATTCCCTCTTAGACATATGAAAATAATATTTTGCTAATTTTTTCGTAAATAAATTTTGTTTTACTTTTCCTTAAAATAACCGAACATGTTAACTGGATGTCAACTTCAGGATACCAAGTAATTAATAATATGCACTTGGTGTGTTTTTCTATCTATCTATCTATCTATCTATCTATCTATCTATCTATCTATCTATCTATCTAATTATCTATCTATCTATCCATCTATGTATTAACTCTTTGCATCTTGTTTGCTTTTCTGATTTTTATCTTGATTTCGTTATATGCATTTTGTTATCCCGTGCATATTAAATTTCTTCATAAAAAGATACATTCACAAGGCGATGATGTCATAAAATCTAATGATTACGTCATTCATCAAATCAGAAAGAGAAGGACACTGATCACTAGAGATTTAGTATATTGCTAAAACTCAGTTGATCCGAAGTGTTAAAATTAAAATTTTAACCGGTCGAATACCGTTTCATACACGATTGTTTTTTTTTTTAATCCTTCGTTCTTTGTTCCCACTGACACGCGAATTAACCATACAAAAAAAATCCGTCGTTTTTATTTTTACACGTGAATTTACCGTACATAAAACACATCCATTGTTATTTTTCCTACTGACACGCGAATTATCTGTGCATACAAAATGACTCCAGGTGAGCAAAATCTTCTCCCCAATGAAAGAAATACCGGCTACAAAAATCTTCTCCCCAATAAAGAGATACCGGCTCAAATTCGATCGTGTCTTAATTTGCATCTGTCGTCATTTCGTTTCTTATCAGTCGGATTTCTTTGGACGCTTGTTTCCATGATTGTTGTCACATATTCCTCCCCGATTTTATGATCACACCGGCTGCATCCCGGCGGTGGTCGTCTTTGTCGGGCACTTCTTCGCAATTGTGAGGCCTCTTCAGAACAATGATTTCCATCAGGAGTGCGGACGTCTTTTACTCCTGCCTCATGACTATCTTCTGAGTCTGTCTCTTCATCAGTTATCAGAATTTCCGACCTGCTCTCCGAAGATTTTGTGCTAGCGGAATTTTCTTCTTACGAAAGTAAACGGTATCAGGAGTGCAGGTTCGTCACATGTTGAGGCATCCCATCCACCAAGGCGAACTGTGAACTGATTATCTCTGTTAAACGCCCTGGCCAAATCTTTTGGTACAACAACTTTCTGGTGCCTTCTTCCACACATAGTCTCCAATTAGGTATTGACTATGCTTGGACCTGCTGCTGGTTGCATAACATCGATTTATTTCACCCAGATATCGTACCGGTATATAACATTACTGGTAAGGTCAAAGATACTTCGTCGTCTTTTGGAGTCACGTTGTATCAGTAGACCGCCTCTGGTGTGGAACACAAACCTCGATTCGTTTCACAGTTCGATGGTATCGCTCTACTATGCCATCAACGGTCGGGGCATATCCACAGCGAAATCTCAAATTCACGCCCAATTCATCTGCAAACTCCCTGAATTTTTTTTTCTGTGGAAGGTTGTGTCGTTATCTGTCAGAAGTTTGCGAGGATGGCCATGTTAAAAAAGATCATTTCCAGTTAGCGAATTATAGTTGCCGAGTCCTGCCTACTAATTGCCTCCACACTGAAAACCATGACGGTCCACAATCCGTGATAGTTAAGAAATGGTTAGCACTGTAGAGTGTAATGTCCAGTCTGAGCCGTTTCCAATTACTGCTCACCTGCAGCTTTCCTTTCTACCCGTGAACTGGCGCTGGATCTATAGATTGGCATTCCACGCACATTTGTATTCCCCATCTGATTACTTCTTTTGTTGTCAC
This sequence comes from Euprymna scolopes, assembly GCF_053919585.1. Lineage (NCBI taxonomy): Eukaryota > Metazoa > Mollusca > Cephalopoda > Sepiida > Sepiolidae > Euprymna > Euprymna scolopes. The sequence goes on from NC_136491.1 coordinate 52,432,310, forward strand.
AGAGCAAAGTATTTGGGGGAAATAAGCGGTGCTTGGCTAGGTGTATCAGAATTTTTATAGGAATTTTTGACACCCCTAACACAAAACTGCGGATAAAATATAAAAACTGGTAATTTCTCTTATAAAGTGGGTTGTTTATTTTCTTTATGGATTATACTTCCAAAATAAACTATTAAAGTTGTATAAAAAGTAATAGAAATTTTTTTTTTATTTAAAAAAAAAACAGTAATGAAATTAATTGAATTTTACGAGCTCAGTATTTTTCAATTTTTAGACTTTAAAAATCTATCAAAATTTTTCTATTGATTCTATTTTTACAATATTTTCAGGTTCAATGTAAAATTTTCTGCTCTTTTCAATAAACCGAATATAATGTTTTAGACAAACGTTTTTATTAAATTCACGCCCCCCCATTTTCAAATGTCTATTAAAAAGTAAATAATTTATTTATTTATTTATTTAAACCACGTTGTTTGTTTGTTTGTTTTTTGTTTTGTTTGTTTAATGAAACATTGGTGCTTGCTTCTTTAATTGAAAAAAATATTAGGGTTTCAATTACATTTTTCGAGTAGTTATAAGCTTGGAAAGACAGTGGGTCGAATTAATTCACGCCTCCTATTTTGAAATGTTATATAGTGTTATACATCATAAATTGAAGATAAAAAATCAATAAATAATATATTCAAATTTAAAGCAAAACAGTAGTGTTTTTTTTAGAAATTTACCCGTAAAGTCCGAAGTTTAAAACCCTTTTTTTTAACCACGTTTGTTTGTTTGTTTTTTGTTTTTTTTTTAATGAAACCTTGGTCCTTGCTCCTTTAATTGAAAAAAATTACGGCTTGAATTACATTTTTCGAGGAATTATAAGCTTGCAAACACAGGGGTTGGAATTATTCAATATTTTTCATGAAATTTCTGACACACCTTGGCATTTTAGGATGTTCCCTGTTTTTGTGAATGGACATGATCTGGGCTGCGTCCAGCTCAGCGACATGCACGGCACCGATCAATCTCTCTGGTCCCGCATCCATTCATCATGGCATTGATCCACTGTGTGGTACACGTGTAAATTGATCATCCATTTGTGAATTGACTTAATGAACGTCACCTCTACTGAGAGCTCATAGTCCTTCACCAATTCTTTGAGGATATTCAATAGTCTTCTAATTAGCAGCCTTTGTACGAACTCGTGCTTTCCCGCTCGTTCTGCATTTGGAACAAGTTAATCTCTTCTCAACACGGCATCCAATTGATATGCTGCGTATTGTTCTCAGGTCTCAGCCAACAAGTGTCCCCTGCCACAGTTCCATCTCTTTCCTATGCCACTCAGATTGCCAGCGTGCCAGCATAATCCCATACGTTCAGTTCCCGGATGTCCACACATCAGTCCCCACAAACGTTAAACCTGTCAGAGAGTATCTATTTCCATCGATTTTTACCGTTTGGTATGGCCACCGTGTGTTGTGGACTCGTACTCGAAGATACGATCTCCAGAGTTCAAGCAGTGATACGTTTGGTCCTTTTTGGCACCACTCGCGCATCTTAGTAGCGCAAACATCTGCATTCGCCGTGAATGCATCTGAATGATGGTTGAGTTCGTGGCAGTCTATCACTGGTCGCACCTTTGCACTTTCTACTGCATCACGACCACCAATAGAATGAATCCCTTGGGAGGTCCGAGTCTGTTTTCCGGGTATGGCACAAGCCAACCCTTGCTCATCCATGCCCGGAGTTCTTGATCATAATCTGGCCGAAACTTCGCAGCCACTCGATATTCTGACATTCCATTACGCAGTTCTTCAAGTGAGCTGTTATCTGCCCATTTCCATGTCACTATCCATGCTCTGAGGGTCAAACGTAACAATAAAGTCCGGGTCACTGATAGAAACTTTCACGAGGCCGATCAAAACTGCACCGGTAAGTCAAACAGTGATGCCTTCCAATGCTTCTATCGCATCGATCCCTAACAAAAGATCAAATCCCAGTGGTTTACCACGCACTACCAGAGCATTGATGTTTGCATAGTCCCTATCGTTTGTTGAAATAGTGACTGCTCCTCTTCCGCAATAGGCACGGTGCAAACCTCTAATTGTCAGGACGTCAACTTTCGATCTCTTTCAGGATCGATATTGATTCGCATTTATTAGGGTATGTGAGCAACCTGTGTTAATTAATGCTGAACACCGCATTCCCTTAACATAGATGACAATCTCTGGGGGCGCCGCATATACATCTTGGTAAGGGAGTAGGCTTGCGCTTATGCCTCGTCTCGTTCGCAATTTCGCAAACACTTCTAGGCCTAATGTTCAACCTTGCCGGATCGGTTGCAATTGGTCCTGTATCTTCGGCAATTCCTCGCTATGTGACCATTGCGACCGCATTTGAAGTAGATTACTCCTGTGCTAGAGCAATTCTCGGTAGGAACAGCAAATTTACTATTCGATGGACTCACGACTGCTACCACATGAATGCTTTAGTCCCTCGTTGGCGTCAACATTCTTGTTCTTGCTATTCGGTCTGCCATGGATTTTTGGTGCCTGCTGGATTTCGATAGAAATGGATTCAGAGAACTCTGTGGCAAACACCAGTTTGGCAAATTGTTTTAGTACGACTTCCTCATAACCAGCCAGTCCAACCAACCGTCTGATTGATATTGTTTGTGTAAACATCCACCTGCTTGCCAACCCATTTCACCATGGTTAATTTCCTGTAGGCTGTGAACGCACACTTCGTGAATGCCGCCTTTAATCGAGTCTCTATCCACTCGACGCCCAGTTGGTCAATATCGCTCATTTCTAGGTAGAGGGTCAACGCATTCTCCTTCAGATACAATGGCTGCAGGTTTGCCCCATCATCTATCTTTTGGAGTTTTGCTACCAACCTTTACTTTATCACCCATGCTACTACGTCTACATTGCCCGTAAATGACTTCACCATGTCGCTGCTTAGTCGTATTTTCGGCATGATAACGGCTAAAATAGCTTTAAGTGCTGAGATTAAAATTTTAAACTGCAGAATAGCGTCTCATCCACAAAAAATCGTTCGTTCTTTTCAACCACTGACACGGAAATTAACCGTACCAAAAAAGTAAAAAACAAATTCGTTCATTTTTTCCAATGACACGCGAATTATCCGCACATACAAAATGATTCATAATGAGCAAAAAATAATATATAAAAAATCTCACCAATGAAAGCAATACAAGCTTTTTATATGCTCAAATTCGACCGCGTTTTAATTTGCATCTGTTACCTTTTCGTTTCCTATCGATCGGGTTTCGAGTTTGAGTGTCGTACACGCCACTCTTGGACGCTTGTTTCCATGAATGTCGTCACAGGACTTTTATTTGGTCGTTATCTTGCTGGTATCTCGTTGGTGTACACAGTGGAGATCGTCACAGAAGACTTATGATGTAAATAAATGGCGAGTAAGATACGTTATGGGAAAAGACCATTAACCCAAATACTTAAGAGAGAAATAGCTGAAACAGGGAAGAAATGGGAGAGAGGGTGTGTAGGAGAGAGAGAAAATGAGAGGGATATATAAGAGTATGAAGAAAGGACGAAAAGAGAAAGAGGAAGATGCCGAGAAGGATATAAATGATTATTACTCAATATCAAATTTATTAAAAATAGAAACGCTGACCTAACCGGTTATTGGATTTCGGTCAGTTTGTAGGGTTTTCCTTTAAGAGTGTTTTGTAATGAAAGAAGTATTTTTACGATGAGCTGGATTCAGAGAAATATTTTTATTTCCAGGTTTTATAACTAAATGTGAGAAAAACGATCGAGTTGTAATAAGGAAAACAAAACAAAATAATGAGTTCAGAAGGCGTATATAAAAAAAAGAGAGATTTTATATTTGTTTAAAATGGAACTTTACAGCAATAGGCAAAACATATAATGTTTGTGAATAGTTTTAGACCTCTTGTAAAAAACAAGGGTAATTCAATAGCAGAGAAATTAAAGAAGATTAATGAAGAGCTTCTCTGCTCATTGATATAAATTACAATTCATTCATAAAAGTCAATGTGTATATGTTTTTATAGTTCAGTGTGAATGATTGAAAACATTTTAATTGACAAGTTGTTTTAGTAGGCAGGTGACATTAAGAGATCCAAGCAGTCATTATGTCCGTTTGTTAATGTTTGTGAGTTTGTGAATGAAAAGGGGTGTTACAGATATGTTCTCTCAGAGAGAGGGGCGCCAAGCGATACCGTTCCTTTGTCTCAAGTTAACTGGGTTCCACGTGTTTATTGAAGAACATTTTCGCTTTTTAAATAATTGAGATAGCTGACAGGAAGACCACCTCAAATAAATTCAGAAAGATTTCTGATTGGTCCAAAATTTGCTTATATTCAAAATACTGTATGCGCAGATAACATGCGCACAACTCATTTACACACTTCAATGTAACGGTGATGTGTAAACATCGACTACTAAAAGGTCACGAGTGGTATAGAATAAATAAAATTATTGATCAATGAAAATAGACCCTATCATCATCGGCGGTCACTCGTGTCCGAGTAAGACTGTCCTCCGTTGTGGCTTCTGTGGGTCCTCAGGTGAGCATAGAGGCCAATCCTAGACCCAATTTGTTTTGTGCAATTTGGGCAGATAAAGGTAGTGGTGGTGGCGTGGGGTTGGGTGTGTCTGGTTAATAATCTGTCCTTTCTGTGCTTGCGTTTATCCTCAGCAGCTTGATTTAGGTCACTACTATAAAGCGCAGCACCTTTGTGGACAGCGCTCCTCCATGCCAACCTGCTCCCAGCCACGTCCTCCCATGTCTCAAGGTCCATGTGAAACCGCTTTAGATTTGCTTTGATGTTGTCCTTATACCTCATCTTTTGGCCACCCTGGGCACGCTTTCCCTCAACAGGCGCATCAGTCTCCCCACGTTAAAAGACATCACGCGCAGGCGTTCTCCCGAAAGGGAACACATCCTACTCTACATCATGGATGGAAAAGTCTTGTGACAGTTTTAGTCATTAAGCTCCCGGACTGAGGCAGAGAGAGCTCTCCCTTAATTCCCGGATAGAAAATGTCCTGTGGCGACCAGGAAGTGGTGACAGGAGCAGGACAGTGTAGTCTGGCAGCTCCTAGCTGCAACCTGGCACATAGGCGGTGGGTGCCAGATTCAGTCGCTAACCTCACGGACCGAGGCAGAAAGAGTTTTTCGGCAGCTGCATCCATGACTGAGCAGCCCTCTTTAGGATCCACTCTGCTCACCCCAGTAGGGGAGGGGGGTTAGAAAAGGTACCCCTAAAAATAGCCTGCCTCAAAAAAAACCCGTCTGGACTACCGCATCCAGAGGGATCACCACCATGCGGTCGGAAAAAGAAAGAAAACTTATGCCTATATTTTGGAACCTGGAATGTGAGGACCCTCATGGACAACAAAACAAGTGATCGACCCGAAAGAAGAACTGCCATTATCTCAAGAGAGCTAAGGAGGTTCCAGATTGACATAGCTGCGCTCTCTGAAACCCGACTGGCTGACGACGGGCAGCTGAGGGAGGAGAAAGGCGGGTACACCTTCTTTTGGAAAGGAAGGCCTGCGGAAGAGCCGCGTATCCATGGCGTGGGCGTTGCTATAAAGAACAGCCTCATCCGCCACCTCAATGAGCCCCCTGTTGGCATCAACGAACGCCTAATGACCATGCGCCTGATGCTTGCGGGCAGCCAAATGGCCACTGTGATTAGTGCGTATGCTCCAACACTTGATGCACATGATGAAATAAAGGAGACCTTTTATGCTGACCTTGACACTATTTTATCCGGGGCCCCCAAGGAGGACAAGATAATCCTACTTGGGGATTTCAATGCCAGAGTGGGACGAGACCATCAGCACTGGAGAGGAACGCTTGGAAGAGAAGGAGTTGGGAACATTAACTCAAATGGTACACTCCTACTGACAAAGTGCTCAGAACATAACCTGATCATCACGAACACACTTTTCCGACAAAAAAAAACGCATTCAAAACATCATGGATGCACCCTCGAAGTAAAATCAGGCACCTCATTGACTATGTCATTGTCCGTGCCAAAGACCGCTGTGATGTGCTGAACACCAGGGCAATGACCAGTACAGACAATTGTTGGACCGACCACCGTCTTATTCGCTCCATCATGCCTATCCATTTAATGCGGAAGCAAAGGATGCAAAAAAGACAGAGCCGACCAAAGCTCAACATCGAGCAGCTGGGCGATATCACCTACCAACAACACCTCCAGGCGGCTCTTAGCGCGGACCTGCCCAAGCAGTATCCGCATGACACTGAAGAGCACTGGGACAAGCTGTCTTCTGCCATCATGGACTCCAGTATAAGCATCCTAGGGCAGAAAAAGCGGAAACATCAGGATTGGTACGATGAAAACGATACTGAAATCCAACAGTTTATAGACACCAAGAGGCAAACTTTTATCACCTGGCAGAATAACATCAATTGCAAGGTTAAAAGAGCTGCCCATGCCAAGGCTAAAGCGGCTGTCCAATCGACAGCCAGGAAGCTGAAGAACCTCTGGTGGATGAAGAAGGCTCAGGAGATCCAGCAATTTGCTGACTCTGGGGACACCAGAAGATTCTTTGAAGCCACAAAAGTGGTATACGGCCCCAGCTACCGTTCTCTGACCCCCCTTCGGTCTAAGGATGGGCTCACGCTGCTGAAAGGAAAGGGAGAAATAACAAATAGATGGAAAGAGCATTACGAGGATCTTCTGAACAGGGACACCACTCCAGAGATGGAGGCCCTTGAAAAACTCCCCCAACAGCCCATAATTGAGAGCATGGGAGAACCACCCAGTCTGGAAGAGGTGCGGGATGCAATTAGGAAGATGAAAAACAATAAGGCGGCTGGTTCTGATGGCATCCCAGCAGAAATCCTGAAGAAAGGCGGGCCTGATCTTCTCAGACACATCCATGCCCTGCTGCTCAAAATATGGGAACAAGAGAAAATCCCTGCACAACTTAGAGATGCCCTAGTGGTCTCCATCTTTAAGAAGGGAGACAAGGCAAACTGTGGGAACTACCGGGGCATTTCTCTCCTCTCTACCACAGGGAAAGCCCTAGCTCGGGTTTTGGCCAACAGGCTTACACCCCTTGCAGAAACCATCCTTCCCGAGTCCCAAAGTGGTTTTCGACCAAATAGAGGCACGATGGACATGCTCTTCACTGCTCGTCAACTTCAAGAAAAGTGCAGGGAGCAAAATTTACCATTATACATGGCTTTTATAGACCTTACTAAGCCTTTGACTCTGTGAACCGTCAAGCCCTTTGGCTGGTTCTTGCAAGGTTTGGATGCCCAGAGAGGTACATTCGGGTACTGAGACTGCCACATGACAATATGTCAGCTACAGTCCTCAGTAGTAGTGGAGATGAAACAGAGCCCTTCAGGGTTGACACGGGAGTGAAACAGGGATGTGTCATTGCCCCAACCCTGTTCTCCATCTTCATTACTGCTATCCTCCATCTCACGGACAAACATCTTCCCCATGGAGTTCGGATTATGTACAGAACTGACGGGCGACTTTTTAACATCAACATTAACATCAACATTAACATCAAAGGTCGAACGAACACCATATCCATTATGGAGCTACAGTATGCAGACGATAACGCCCTTGTAGCCCTCTCAGAAGAGGACCTACAGTGTACACTGGTTGCCTTCACGAAGGCGTACAAACAGCTAGGACTAACAATTAATATAAAAAAAACCCAAATCCTCCATCAATCACCACCAAACAGTACTCCAGTCTCACCCCCAAACATCTCCATCGACAACGCTAGACTGGAAAATGTGGACCACTTCCCATACCTAGGCAGCAACCCAATACATTACCCATCAAAAACAACGAGCCAAAATTTGTTATATGTTTTCAGTTTCTCTGCGTTTTTAGACGAGAAGAATGTTTCTTAGTCTTTAGGGGCTGTTTTTGACCAGCGAAACTAATATGTTTTTATTGTGTTTCTATTTTTGAAACAACTCGTTATTACTTACAACTTTTCAATTGGTTTTTCTGTCTTCATTGTTGTTTTCACAATGTTTCGGCTATTTGCCTAATAGATTTGGGAACTATAAAAGTGATTGACATTGACATCTATTTACTACCAACTGCCGTTTCTTGGTAACTTCCATACATCATTTATTGTTGACGAACCTGACGTGGTTCACTATGAAGTTTTGTCCACGACAATCTGCTAAAAACGTCTGTAAACAGTGTGTGTATGTGTGTATATACGTGCGTGTGTATGCATGTGTGTATGTGTTACGAAAACTTTGTGTACCGATTTCTGTACTAGTAAGCTATTTAGGAATAGGGAAAATACGTTTTGTCTAGAAACGCTCTCTGGTGACAGCATGCGAAAATGTATTGGAAAACCGAGGTAATGTTACAAGAATTACCAGATTGAAAAAGAGGGTTTTGAAACCTGTTTATATGCATTTTGTTCTGGTAAGTGCTTTCACTTGGAATACTGAATTTCTCCGTCATGTCGAAACAAATGTAGTGATCATGTTGGACGTGCAAGTGCATTTGCATAGTTGTCATGCGATGAGTGCAAGTATGGACACACTGTTGGACTTGATAGATGCGATTGAGTTAGCATTGTTAATGTGGATGAATGAAAGTCGATGTAATTTTTGGATATATTTTGATATGTGATATGTATTTCAGGCGTAGAGTTCTTTTGTCGTATTAATAGTTAATAATTACAACAATAGATGCGAAAAAGGAAAAGAAATGTATAACCGCGCAAGGTACTTCCCTTACACATATTTCTTAGTTATTAAACTTCCTTTGTTCACAAGATGTTTGCTTAGATAAAACTTTACATAGAATTTGTCTATTATTACATCACGCTATGTAGTTTACACGCACGGACACCGACATACACATGGTCTCTCTCTCTCTCTCTCTCTCTTTCTCACTGTCTCTCTCTTTCTCTATCTATCTCTCACTCATGCACTTTCTTTTTCACTATATCTCACTCACTCCCTTTCTCTCACTCTCTCTCTGTCTGCATCTCTCTCTGTCTCTGTCTCTGTCTCTCTCTCTCTCTATATATATATATATATACATATATATATATATATATATATATATATACACCTGCATAAAGACGTAATATTTCTTTCAGGCCTCGAATCAGTGAAGAAGGGGGGCATATCTCCAAATACCTAATAGAGGAAATTAAGGAAACTTATACGAAGTCATTTCCATGTTTATTTAGAATGGAGGGTCGAAAACGCCTCGTGGATGCATTTTAGGTAGCACTGTAACACGTCAATGAGCAATGTGTCTGTTAAAGCAGGGAGATAATGCTATCCACTTGGTCGCTAGTTTTTTATGTGCAAAAAATAACGTATTTCTATCACATGGTGATAAATGCGAGACAAGGGTCGGAAAGTGAGATTGAAAAGTCAGCGTCCCTGGAGAGTAGTACGCTGGCCTGCAAAAAGTGTCGGGACAACTTCGTTGACATTCTCCGGAAAAGGCGCCACAGGCAATTAGTAATAAATTAACCTCTTTGTTATAATGGAAGGCAAAACCTGGGCGGTATACTTCCTAGAATTGCATAGGACCAGCATTACACCGCAATGAACAGGACAAGAATGGTCTAAACTCTGTTGATTTTGGGTCCGAGGGATAAAATCTTTCTGAGTGTGTCTTTTCTTTTTCTATTCTTGCTGACATATTACGTAGAAGGTTGCCAGATGTAAACGGGATTTCTGACCCAATGTTAAGCACCTCTACGAAGGCTTTTTTCAGGAATATTATGTTTTAGCTTCTAGCTGTGTTGCGTTACACCCCGTGCTCTTTTGTCACCTCATTCTGGCAGTGAGTGAAGGTGTTAAACGTCTCTTGAAGCAAAATAAAATTCTCATTTTTATGAATAAATAAATATATTTGAAGGTTGACTAACTACTCGAAATGCGAGGAGAGTTACGATTTATTGAAGCGAATTGGTGTCGCTTAAATGACGATTGAATCTATTTCTTTGCTACAAAATTCTCAAAGATACAGTCATTTCTTTTGGTTTTAAGATTCACTGAGTCACATGAAACCAACAACGGATATTTTAAATTTAGTTTATTCAATCTGCGCTTTAATGAAAGACTAAACTGAATTCTATTTCAGATTGAAGTAACAACATTGCTATTCCAAACTGAAATGTAGCAGATTAAAAACAATCCCCATTACAAACTGAACTATATCAGACCAGCAAAATTTCTACTCAAACCTGAAGCGTGACACACAAACAAAAACGATATGTAAAACTGCAACATTTTCAGCCAACAAAATGTTATGTAAAACTTAAACGCGACAGACCGATAAACAAACGAAACCTATTTTAGTGATCATGGGCATCTCTAAAAAATATTTATCACTTAAGATCGACTGGTGGGCGCATGGTAGATTGAGGAAAGTGTTTTTAAAATATCATTATGAGAAAGCAGTTAAATTTGTATTTGAAGTTTGTATTTGGCAGACAAGGAAATGTTGTATTGAACGTATGCCGACAAGACAGTACAAAAATCTATTTAGAACTTCAGTGAAACAAACATAAAAAATTATATTTCAGAGTAAGTAAATGCTATTTCAGATTTATCGTGACAGAACAACACACATACCAGTTTCCATGAGGCGATATATTCTAAACGATGTACAGAACCTCTTATACAG
>NC_136491.1:52447990-52455490 GCF_053919585.1 Euprymna scolopes
AACACTGTTTCCAACGTTCAAAATAACTGCACAGTCAAACGAAGGGGGTGAGTGTCTAACTGGTAATATGGCGACTTGGCCGTGGTTCCGATATCAGGGCAGCTTATCTTCGGGAATGATCGGCAACGATTAGGATGGTAAATTCGTTTTCTCAATCTAACCGACCGGGAGGCTGGCTGACCAGTTTGAAAGTGCGCGCAGATCCGAAAACGGTCATTTTCTTGCCAAATTACATTACTTGGGGCTCTTATCGTATAGATCTGCTTAGGTAACCAAAACTCTCGGTACGGGGGGGGGATTCCCTCTTTATGTCTATTTACGTCATAACCCTAGGGGCTGTCCCCTCACCTCCAACTATCGTGGAGTCGATCCTCTTACTATAACCGGTGACGTATGCTCGGGGCTGGCCCTGGTTCTCCAATCACCTTGGAATTAATCCTCTCATTATTCCCAGTGACGTCACCCTGGCTATTCTCTACTTCCATCCTAGATCCTCGGATCGTGTGGGCGAACAGGCGGGGCCTATATTAATACTAATTAATATTTCCTTATCTGATTTCTACAGGGAAACACAGTTCCCCCAAACAACATTATTTGGTGACCGACATATGGCCATTACCTGTCAACACGGGTCTGCTTATTGCAGCTTCTGACCGACGAATCTTTTTCCAAAATATCTTTCCAAAATAACATTATCGCAATGGCTTCCCTCCGGCCATTAATTATATCAACACTGGAACATATGTCCCAGGAAGAACGAAAAAATACCTTTTTCAAAACAGTCATTATCTATAACTTTGGCTACCTCAGCATCTGTCTCGTCAAATTCCATTTCCTCGGCCATTCATCTCAATTTTCTTATCTTATTTACACAGGATTGGCAATGACTACCGCCATCCAAATTCTGTTCTGAACCTAGTCACCCAGCCAAGTAATTACTGTCTGTTAACTCCTCCAGACCAGGGTCCTACCCTAATATTGTCATACACATCTATTTCTCTTGTTCAATGAGTACAGATTTCTTTTCAAACGTACGAATCATTCTATTCATTCAAACGCACTAAGAATGATGTGTAATAGTCGCAATTGTTTCTCTTTGTACAACAAGAGGTATAAAAAAAAATACTGCCCGCATCCAAAAATACAGCAGCCAAATACTGGGCTGCTTATATGTGGTTCTTTAGTCGCATCGGGTGCCTTTAACCTGCTGCTGTCCACTAAGCTGACTATCGATTTCATTTCAGATTCAATTGTTTGATCCAGTCGCATTCTTTCTGGTCACAGCTGCAAATAACTTTCTAAATTGTCATTTTTTTTCATACACTTTTGACAAACCCAACACTCGCTTTGAACACGGCTTCTTCATTGACAAATGTTCGTGCAAAATAGTACATGCACTACCTTTATATATCTTCAATATATCAGCTATCGAATACAACTTAAGTTTGTGGTCTTTCAAAATGTGTTTGTGGGAATTATTAGCGTATGTATGACTGCATTCAAAGTCAACATACTACATCTTAACTGTTTTTCCTGATAAATCAGCTACTGAATAACACTTATGAAGTCATTGTGTTATTTGAAAATTATTCCATCGCAACATCAGAAAGCAATAGTTTTTCAACACGCAAAATTCGGATCTTCCGTTATTTGTTAGATTTTGCAACAATAAATTCATTTAAATAACTATAATTTATAAATTTATAAAAACGAATCAGATTATTAATCTGATTCGTGCCCATTTTTGACATGTGTCATACGCACTTTACTGCGTCTTTAAAAATCATATGAAGTTTTAATTACCTGTAAATTCTGAATCTCAAACCTGATGCATATTGAGGAGCTCGTATTAAAAATTATAGAATACATATTTCAGGTGTCATGCTGACTGCCATATATACATAATAAAACAAGCCCTAACCATACACCATACACTCCCACAAAATTAGTAAGGTTATGCTATAAGATTTTGTACCGCAGTCATGTACTAGTATATATATATATATATATATATATATATATATATATATATATATATATATATATATATATATGTATAAACAGTAATTTTGAAACACTGAGACTCATGACTGCCTGTAGTACGTATTACATGTGTGGGATTTTTTTTTTTTTTTGTTTATTCATTGTTTAGATTCATTTAAAGCATCACTATCGTCATGATCATTGAAAAATTCTACGGTTTTAAACACTTCTTCCAATTCGAAAATTAACACAAATACGGCAACTCATGACTGTCCGTGCTACGCCTCGTATGTGTTGGATTTGTTTTTATTCATTTATTGTTGGAGCTCTTATGAGCAGTGAGTGTCCTGCGCCATATAACTGGACCCTATCTACCTTGTGGGCTAAGGTTCTTTAACTAAATGCTAAGGGTAAAGTAACCCTCACAGAAACCTACAGAAGAGCCTAGGCCCTGTCAGATGCGGCATGCATGAGCCACCATCATGTGGAATTTGCTCTGGTGACCACCAACCATAGTCCTATACATGGGTCGAATGGCATCGGGTGGTGAGGGCTCCCTTAAGCACTGATCAATGCAACCTCTCTTGGAGAAACAAATCTCTGATAAAGCTGGTCTGCAATTTGACTTGTTGCTGGCTCTCTTGCTCTTGCTTGATGCTGGATCTCAACATTTTGAACCGAAAGGGAGAGAGAGAGAGAGAGAGAGAGAGAGAGAGAGATACTTAGCTGTTGTACAAAGCTAAACGTGTTTAATTGCATCTTTGTATAGATACTCCCTCAGAAATTTGTCTAAAAAAATCCTGTGGCAATGAAAAATCTTGAGGCTAGTTGGCCTGAAAAGCTGAAAACATTGAATTACTGATATGTACACAGGCAACAAAATGCGTATCCTAACGTCGCTTTTCGCAACAATACTTAGGCAGTTGTGTGCTTGTTGGGGCCTTTTGTGACTGAGTAGCCTTTTCAGGATATCACTGCTCACATAAGAATTTGGTAGGGGACCAGAAACACGTCCTAAACTAAGTCGACCTTAATGTTTATTTTATTGTCGTTAAATAATAATATATTGTATGGTTTCTTATTTTTCAAAAACAAGATATACTAATTTTTACAATGTCTTTGTGTGTACGGTGATGAAGTTTGGACTCTCTAAGAAGATAGTGGGACAAGCCAGATTGCTCATGTAACACAGCAGTGATGTAGAGAAAAGTATTCGTCCTAAACAAGCCTTATTCTTCACTTGATCTTAACGTTCTTGATTATTCTATTCCTGGAGAGTAAAGTCTGCCCTACTCCTAGGCAGAATATTGGCAGTTTTATGATACAATTGAACAAATGCTGGGTGAAAATACCCTTAGATGTTGTGCGCGCGGCCATACATGATTTCCCCCAAAAGACTTCGTACTGCAGTGAAGGCCCGGGAGAAACATTTGGAATAATTGTTTCTTCAGTATTTGATAATCATTTTCTGTAATTGGGTTTTGTGATAAATTATTTGGTTGGGATAAATCTGAGTTTTATTTTGTAACAATATTTATGGCCAACCCTACCCCCCCCATATATATATATATATATATATATATATATATATATATATATATATATATATATATATATATATATATATTCATCCACATATAGTATTCTTTCGCTGTTTCACAGCTCATCAGTGCGACTAGACAGGCAACTACCTGAAGCCAGGATTATTATTATTATTATTATTATTATTATTATTATTATTATTGTCTCACATGGAGCTTTCACACAAATCAACAAACGATCTGATTGGAAACCTGTGGTGTTCTCTGGAAGCTGAGTGACAGCAAGTTCCCCAGACGTCCAGCTCTCTCCACCTCCTTCGATAGCATTTGCAAATGAATTTGCATCATCGCAACTGCCGCCTACCATTGAGTTCTCGCTTGTAGTGCCCATTGGTTTATACTGGTATTTGAGTGGCACTCAGCCTCCCCAAGGTCCCAGTTCACGTTGCGCTTGTCCAGCCGAGTTCTGTTTGGCGCTCGCTCCTCGGTCTTTCAGTTCTTATTGCCCCTTCTTGGCCCTTTGGTATCACTTTTTTGTTTCGGGGGGGGGGGGGGGGCGCGATGAAACAACGGGGGGATGCATGATGGGGTGTAGAACTTGTAAATATGCAGTTACGGTGTTCTTCATTCTCTGTAACGCTTATTCGTTATATTATCTTGTATTATTCTCCGCATTCAAGGGATTTCCTTAATATTTCAGTCGTTTTCATTATCGTTAGTCGTTGTACTTTTGCAGTTATTCCTCTGATTCTAATTTCTGATTTTAAAACTGCACATACACTATAAGTGACATTTCCCGGGTAATTATCGTCAAGCCCAAACATTAACTTACATGATATTGTAAACAAACACAGACGGAATATGATGAACGACATTATCATTATTATTTTTTTATTTTATTCATATTTTTTTGCGAATTACTCCACCGGGAAATTATTCCTCGTAATATATGATATTCAATAGAGAATTGATTCTATACCCCCGCCCATAAAATTGGGTGTTTACTTCAATAAGCTGTTCTTAACCTGCGGATGTTGGAGTGTCTATTCCGAAAGCCGATCTTAACATAGGGAGATCGAGGGTGTCTATTCTGAAAGCCGTATGTAACATGCTGAGTTACGGGGTGTCTATTCCGAAAGCTGGAGTTTACATGAGGAGGTCGGGAGTGTCTATTCCTAAAGCCATTCTTAACATGGTGAGGTTAGGATATATACTCCAAAAGTCGGTCTTTACAATCTGCATTGAAATATCATGTTTACGCGGGCAATGCCGGGTGTCCAGCTAGTTTATATATATATATATATATATATATATATATATATATATATATATATATATATATATATGCACATTCTATTGAGTCTTTAGTTAGCCAAATAGATTTCTAGTTTCCACTGCTCCCTTCCAAGTCCACGACTCGTGTTTCGCCCTCATCTGACTAATGAGCCCAAATGAGGGCGAAACTCGAGTCTTGGACTTCCGAATCGTTTGCTGTCATTGCTCTTGTGGGCTGCGACGTTGTTTGCCTACAGAAATAATTATATATATATATATATATATATATATATATATATATATATATATATATATATATATATATAATTTCAAGCACAGATGAAACATATATACTTCGTATTGTTAAATATTCTTTTTGTTTCGTGTGAATGCCCACTGGGATGGCATGAATAAGACACTAATTTCTACCAGTTGATGTGTTAAATGCTTGTAGGAAAGTTACTAGACTACGAAGTTAAGTGTTGTTTCGTGATTGGGTTAGAATCTTCCGACTAGCAGTAAAGTATTTCTTCTTAATCTGCTGGCTGCGTAAGCACGAAATAGGTGTGTTTAGGTATAAAAATAATTGTCGATATATATCTCTCTCTGATATAATGTATATATATATATATATATATATATATATATATATATATATATATATATATATATATATATATATATATATATATATTAAAACTTATTGGTACATGAACATTTACTGGATTACACGAACTCAGTATATTACATACAAGTCTCTCTCTCTCTCTCTTTCTCTCTCTCTCTCTCTCTCTCTCTCTCTCTATATATATATATATATATATATATATATATATATATATATATATTAACACAGATATACCATATTATATATATATTATTTTAACTTTGCTAGAATCTCCGAATTATAAATTTCATCTGAACAACGCATACGTACAATACCACACAAAATTTTATAATATCAGTTTAGTCGACTATTTCAATCAACATGGCGAAATAACAATGCACAATGCTTGTTTATTGCTAAGAAAACATGTTCAACTGGTTTATTTTTATCGTAGGGAAGAACTAACCGGCTCGACCAGTTGTTTGTTCTGCATCTTGTGGGTTGAGAAAATCATGGATTGAAACGTCGATGCGGATCGCGGCTTTTTATTAAAGTTGGGTGTGTTGTTTCCCCGAGTGTGACGTGCCGAATTTTTTTTTTTTTCGCCCACCTTGAGGGGATCAGCCCAGTCATAAGGCTGGCTTCAAGAAACTGTCTTTTTTATGTTATATGAATAGAAACCAGCGTTGTATTTTTTAATGCCGAATATTCCGTAGAAAAAGGGAAGTACTGGTCCCGTAAGTTGGATTATTGTTGCGAGGTAATTTTTTTTTTTAAATATTTCCAAAGCATTTATTACGTTTAAATATTTACGAAAGTTTTCCGTACTAAGTCTATCAATCCTTCTATCTATCTATCTATCTATCTATCTATCTATCTATCTATCTATCTATCTATCTATCTCTCTCTCTCTCTCTCTCTCTCTCTCTATATATATATATATATATATATATATATATATATATATATATATGATTTATTAATATATTTCTATTATTATGTTAAAGCTGATCAAGTAATTTTTTAAGGCAGATTATTATATATTGTAATGACACAAAAAATACTAGAATATATAATTTAGTTGTGGGATCAATTTTTATTTGTAGAAAAATTATATTCTAAATTTTTTGATTCGTCGTAATTTGTAATTAATTACACAATCACCCGTTCCTTATTTAATTATCTATGTATTTCTTTACCTCTCTCATTCTGAATTATCTCTCTAATATATTTTAATATCTGTGTTCCAAATTTGATGACACTTATATTTCATCAGCATTTATACAAATATTCATATTACTCCATTTATTTAATCTAATTTTTCGGTCCTAATAGCAAAGACGGGACAGAAATTGGTTGATATGTACGGGGGGGGGGTACGATCCCTCCTATTATTTGTTTAGTTTTTTTTTTTTTTTTAATTTTTCAACGAATTATTATCGAATGGATACTAATCTACCAGATACTAAAGTTAAAAATGAAAAAATAAAAACGGTCAATATTAAAATATTTGTAGGGGGTGCTCAGTTTTTCATGCATCGTTCTAGTAAAGCGATTACACAATTTAGAAGACCTCGACGATTTTAGGCCAAATTTCAAGAATTAAACCTTTTTGAAGCAGTTTCGGCTTTATTGAATTTTGTTTTAAATTTACCCTTTCCCGATTATTTTGTATAGATATTTATATTCATCTACAAGTTTCGTCACCCGGCATTTACAAAAGTTTTGCTCGGACGAAATTTTAATTCAGATTTTTTTTTTTTTTTTAACGCAAACTTCAAGTTTTGTCACCCAATATTTCCAATTTTTAAGTGAACAGGAAAATCCTTTGGTATACTTAAGTGTGTGCACAGTACCTAATAAATAAATCGGTCCCCCATATTGGAACCAGTCGACGAGAACACGTACACCCCTTTTATATAAAATGTTTTTCATTTATCAATCTAATAATTAATGGTCAATATGCGATAGAGTACCAACAAAAGACTTACCTTTAAAACGTTAATTTGTAGGGATATTTTAGTCTGTATTCCTAAACATCAACTTTTTTAAAGGCAAGTCTTTAGTTAGTACTTTTGGTCTTTTGGCCAAGAT
>NC_136491.1:52460490-52617990 GCF_053919585.1 Euprymna scolopes
TAATAAATCTAATCTCAAAAATATACTTTCTGATTACGATCAAAATCCATTCTAAACCATGTGTGGAATGTTAGGCTCACGCTTACTTTAATTTAAGAAGAAAGAACACTTAACTTGGTTATTAACTCCTATGAATATCTTAAAATAATTAAACTTGCAATTCCAAGATTTTATCACTGTTATGCCTTCTAAAACCCAAGCAAAATAATATATAGTGGACCATGTGTTCATTCCACTAGACATTACAGAATTAAATCGGACATTTAGTTCAATTTTACCCAAATTAGCTGAAGATGAATTGCACTAGGTGTATCAGATTTTTTGTAGGAATTTTTGACACCCCTAACACGAAACTGCGAATAAAATATTTAAAAATTCGTAATTTCTCTTTTAAAAGTGGGTTGTGTATTTTCTTTATGGATTATACTTCCAAAATAAACTATTAAAGTTGTATAAAAGTAATAGAAATATTATTTTTTTACTTAAAAAAAAAAACAGTAATGAAATTAATTGAATTTGACGAGCTCAGTATTTTTCAATTTTTAAACTGTAAAAAATCTATCAAAATTTTTCTATTGATACTATTTTTACTATAATTTCAGGGTCAATGTGAAATTTTATGCTCTTTCCAATAAACTGAATATAATATTTTAGACAAACTTTTTTTTTAATTCACGCCCCCCCCCATTTTGAAATGTCTATTAAAAAGTAAATAATTAATTTACCCACCAAGTTTTATATATCACAAATTGAAGATAAGAGATCAATAAGTAATACATTCAAATTTAAAACAAAAAATTAGAAATTTACCTGTAAAGTCTGAAGTTTGACAGCTTTTTTTTTAATAAAAAAAACACGTTGTTTTATTTTGTTTTTAAATGAAACCTTTGTCCTTGCTCCTTGAATTGAAAAAAAATTAGGGTTTGAATGACATTTTTCGAGGAGTTATAAGCTTGGAAAGACAGGGGGTCGAATTAATTCACGACCCCCATTTTGAAATGTATATTAAAAAGTAAATAATTAATTTACTCACCAAAGTTTTATATATCACAAATTAAAGATAAACGATCAATAAATAATATATTCGAATCTAAAACAAAATGTAGTGTTTTTTTAGAAATTTACCTGTAAAATCCGAAGTTTAAAACTTTTTTTTTTAACCACGTTGTTTTTTTGTTTTTTTTTTTAATGAAACGTTGGTCCTTAAATTATATTTTTTGAGTAGTTATAAGCTTGGAAAAACAGGGGGTGGAATTATTCTATATTTTTCACAAAGTTTCTGACACACCTAGAGTTGCACTTTGTGGCTTCTCTGAGATTGCTAGGGAATTCGAATATTTGTTCAACTTGTGAAATATTTTGAGTAAAATAAGTAAAGTGAGACCGATGTCAATGGCTATGCCATGGCTATCAGTTAACTGTTTACGTGTGTAAAGTGATGATCCGTCTCGGCAATTTCCGGAATTATGTTGTTTTAAATACGAAGTAATTTTTACTTGAAATTCTTTGATTGTTCGATCGATTATTCAACGTTTAAAATTACCCCGTGGAAAAAATCTTTTTTTTCTTTTTTTTTTTTCTTAGTGAATGAGAGTTATATCCCTTATAGCCTAAAATCCATGAGCGCCGACGTTTGCTTTCAATTCTAACTAATGGCACACACGTCATTTTTATTTTACTTTTAAAATCTCTATTATATATAAGGTAAAATATAATATCCGGCAGAGAATTGGCCCTATGGGGCCTGCATGAATTTAAAATATAATAGGTGTATATGTATGTATGTATATTTATGTGTGTGTGTGTATGTGTAATGTGCGTTTGCTACAACCGTTTCATCCTAAATAATAGAGAAAATAGTAATGATCAAAATTGAGCGTAATGTTTAAATGAAAACAATCATCTAAAAATAAACCATAAATATGAATGAAGGTTCGTTTTTGCTCGCATATCCATGACACATTGTATTAAGAAGTTCGTTGTGATTATTTTTACAGGAAATATGTACGCTTTTAATACAATGTAAGTGCGACAAAAAACTTAACCTTTTAGGTCTATAGGTAGATCTATAATTTGTTTTTCTAAGCATGCTAGTAAAGTAATAATATTTAATGAAATACATTTCTAAGGGAGAAATAGAATTATAACTGGAATCACAAGAAAATAAATAATTATAAATAAATAAAAGTGTTGTGACACATTTTGTTGTTCCGTAAATATACAACAACAGAAAAAGTGTTTCCGAAAGACAAAAGGGAGATAACTGCAGATAGATGTTCTACTGTATAATAATATGCTTCTGTTTATTTTACAACGAAAATCGACCTTATTCAAACTATGCACAATTTTATTCAGCATATTATAATTAATATTTTCATACGTACAAATTTCTGAAAAATACATACACTATTAAACTCAAAGGCATTTTTGTCTTGTTTGGAAATTACAAACGCCATCAAAGTTTTTTTTTTTCAACATTTTCTTTTTTTTCTTTTTTTTGTATTTCGAAACGAAATAATTGTCACCGCTTCACTTTAGATTTCTTGGGTTTGAAGCAAGGGGAGAAAATAGAAAAAAATATAGAACATTGTGAAATAGGAAAGACATTAAAATTTACTAGTCAACTAGTTCCAATAAAATATTTTCTTTGTTAGAAATCAATTCGTTTTAATATATCAATATGTTGATATCTGCTTTGACAGTAATTGTCTATATAAATTCTCGTGCAAAGACAAAAGAAAAAATCCATTGTTATTTTGTATATTTGTATTTATAAAACATTAAAGAAAACAATGAAAACTGCAATAAAGAGTGAAACACGAAAACATCCGAAATAATAGCTACAAAAACTCGCTTACTATACAAACAGATAGAGTTAAAAAAAAAAAAAAAAACGCGTCCCAAAAGGTTGTGGATTTCATGGACAGAAACTCTGGGAAAATAACCACTAAGATGGAAAATGACGGTGGTCTAGGGGTTAATGACATCGACTGAAGACCTGGGAGTCCCAAGTTTGAATCCAGTTCGTTCAACAAAATCATTTTCACTTCAGTTGTTGGCCACCTATTGCGATCAATTTATTTCTAGAAAAAAAATTCTGGTTAACATTTATAAAATTTTCATGCAATGTCACACGAAGGGACTTCATGTGCTTAACAATGTTCTTAGATAGGTTTTGTATCGGAATGTTTTCGATAAGTATCGATAATAGATAAGTATCGATAATCAATAAGTATCGATAATCGATAAGTATCGATAATCGAAATAATGAAAGAAGGAACAGGCGATTTTGAGGTTAGTTAATACCTTTCGCGGTCTAAAATCACAAGTGCATTTGAAAAAGTTGTATTACTACGCGAGACGAAAGGCTCGATATATAAAATCAACCATAGATTGCTTGATATGACAGAGGCGCGTTCGAAATGAATGTTACTTGAAATTTTTCATTTTAAACAAATTCAAGCTATTATTACTGCACCAGCCGTAGGACCAGGCATATACAATTAACCATAGATTCTTTGATATAACAAGGAAATATCCGAAATTAATGTTTCTGTTTAGAGCACAATTGATGCATGATACTTGACTAATGCATTTTAAAGTTTAATTCAATTCATTATATAGAAATGGTTTTATAAAATCAGCAGTAGGTTCTCTACAGTGCAATGTATGGTGGACTAAGTGACTATGGAGAGGCATATAAAGGTTCCCCATGTGCACCGCGATGGGTCCGCAACTAGAGCAGGCAATCAATCGATTTGATTGAAAAGTAGGCGAGGATTTGGTCTTAGGGCTAAGATCAAAATATAGTATCTGTTATGATGCTACACTTAAGTTAATTTGTCTTTAGTCAATTTAGGGAATGTTTATATTTGCTTACTGCCAGCGTGTCCCTTTTTAAAGAACTGGTTTGTCCCACATTAAAAACAACCTTGTGTCATGTTTTGCTTTCGTGGAGAAGCAAAGAAAATACCTAAATACAATTTCATCAACATCGATGACAATAAAAATATGAGAATATGAAACATTCGTTAATCATCATTCGATTTCCGGCAATGTTGGGTCTTCGTGCTAGTTAAACAAAATAAAATAAAATAAAATAAACATATAGATCGGCGTTAGGATTTGTCCGAACTTTCTATCACAGCACCTGTGTCACCTCTGCGTTCAACTGCTCAGACACACTCAATATCTATCAGTAACCAAATACAGAACACCACTCGACTGTAAAAGGCTAATATAAATGTCCATCAATAAAATACGGAATAAACACCTCGCCCTTGATCACGAAAACACACACACGCACGCACACGCACGCACGCACGCACGCACGCACGCACGCACGCACGCACGTCCCCGCATTAATCATATACCGGGACATATAAGCATTTGCTTATGAGTAAAACAATAAATAAAATAAACAGAAATCATAATTGTGTTTTGTAAATCCATTGGAATGTAACTCTGCAGTAATACATACAGAGAGAGATGTATGTACACACACACACACACACACACACACACACACACACACACACACACACACACACACACACACACACACACATATATATATATATATATATATATATATATATATGCGTGTGTGTGCGTGTGTGTGTGTGTACATACATCTCTCTCTGTATGTATTACTGCAGAGTTACATTCCAATGGATTTAAAAAACACAATATATATATATATATATATATATATATATATATATATATATATATATATATATAGAGAGAGAGAGAGAGAGAGAGAGAGAGAGAGAGAGAGAGGACTTATTGGTGGTTCAATAGGAAACTCTAATCTAATTTAGTCTAATTGAAAACCGTTTAATATTGATATTAATCCAAGCAATATCTTGGCATCTTAATATGTTGTATAGTTTTCTCTCTCCCACGCCGGGAAGATTAGACATAAGTTCGTAAATCTGGGAATAGAAAAGCAAATACGATGGAGAAACACTTTGGTTAACCAATAAAAAAAAGGCTGGGTAGCCCCGCCGGTATTGCCCGGAAAGAGGGTCTCATGTGATTAGCAATAAAGTAACCCGTTTCTAAATGCTGATAAAGAATAGTTAACCTTCTAAAACTGTGCAGATCCATACCCCAGACCAACACAAAACAAAGCGAGGCCAATAAAGTATAACCAAGACAAGACTTTGTCAGTTTGGTTTTGGTAGTACTGTACACGTCTAAGGGAGAAAACTCTTAGAAAATAGAATGTCACGGTTAGCCCCCTTTAGCAAACACTACTGATTTCAGACCATGAAATGGTTTAATAATTTTTCTGAGTTTATCTTTCCTTATATGAATTGTTACTTTTATATATGACGAGCAGGGAGACCCGACGTTGGCCTGATTGAACGATGATCAACGAATATTTCACACTCCTATATTTTTTATTGTCATTGAAATCCAACAAATTGCCCGGGAGGAAACTTTAAATGCCCGCATGCAGTAACTTATTCCAAAATATGTGTTATTCTACATTGCACCCTAGAGAACCTGAGTGTTTCTTTTATAAAATTAGTTCATATAAACTTATTTTCATTAGTGATAAAAAAGCATTAATAAATTTACGTGCGGGGTTTTAACCTATAGAAAACGCCATGCAAAAAAAAAAAAAAAAAAAAAAAAAAAAAAAAAAAAAAACACGCAAATTTAAAATTGTTTGCATTTAATGAAAAACAAAAGAAGAAATTTATGTGCGAAGTTTGACCCTACAGACCACGTCATGCCAATAAATAAATAAATAAATAAATACAACTAAACATAAGTGAAATTTAAACAAAAAACAAGCTATCATAATCAGTATGAATTTTCACGACCCGTTGTTAAAATAAAGTGGCTTTACCAATGATAGATAAATTAAAATAACGGTTCGATTATCGATTATCGGTAATTATCAGGGGCATTCTGAGACAAAACTTAACTAAGATCACTTCCAGACTTATACACTATAGTTCTGTAAATTTTAAAGAAAATCTGTTCACCCGTTTCGGAGTCTATAAGGAAC
Source organism: Euprymna scolopes (assembly GCF_053919585.1). Classification (NCBI taxonomy): domain Eukaryota; kingdom Metazoa; phylum Mollusca; class Cephalopoda; order Sepiida; family Sepiolidae; genus Euprymna; species Euprymna scolopes. Next base: position 52,466,516 of record NC_136491.1, read on the forward strand.
GAACTCTCACACAAAGTTGCATTACTATAATTGTAGAGATTTCTGAATTAATTAATTTATATATATATATATATATATATATATATATATATATATATATATATATATAAAGAGAGAGAGAGAGAGTTAGAGAGAGAGGTATTTCTATGCTAATGGGGTAAATACATTTGTTTCTCGTTCGCAAAAATGTGTCGATTCTAACACTTCTTATTTAGATTAATAAAGTTTATAATGAAACGAATTATGATCTTTCGAAATTGAATGTAAAAAAAAAACATTATTTTTGCACCAACTTAATATATACTCTTTTCTAAGTTGAGTGAAAGATTAATTTATTCACCTAGAACTCCTGTAAACTAGACTATTTTAGTTAAAAATCATGAATTATAATAATATGTACTATAAATATGAATATTAAATTTAAAAACTTAACAGCAAAAGTAAATTGTATGCTAAAACTCGAAACCTATTTTCAACAACCGGTTTTCATATAATTTTCACTGAAACCGAAATCGATTGGTTAAAACTGAAATGATTTGCTTAAACTGGTTTTATATTTATAGTTTTTACCTTCCACGAGCCATTTGTTTATTGTTTCTTTTGAAGTAATAGCGTGGTAACTTCAATTAGTCAACATATCAATTCCTATCTTTATCTTACTGTTACTACAAACGTATAATCTGTTTATTGATGTACTTTTATATAAAGATTTTATGTAGATTTATTCATCTACAAGATAAATCAATTAGCCTACAACATTATAAGAATTCATATATGACAGAATTTATTACTATATGTAGAAAGCGGTATACAAAAAGAAATAATCATTCACCAAGTCAATTATTTTCTCAATCTATATGAATAAAAGAGTAAATGTATATACGTGTGTGTGTCTGTGTGAAACCATTTAACCGATAAACCCTTAAACTACTTGTCACATGGCACTAAAATTAACAGGATAATAATTATTCATTAAGAATGGTTGGTAACGAGTAAAATCTTTGTTTGGATGGGGGAATAATGCGTACAGAAATATGTCGTCAAGTTGAAATGTAAAATGTACATTTCAACTTGCAAACATATTTCTACTACTTTTGCGCATGAGCAAATACGTTCATGAATTGAAATGGTTTTATTTTAAATATTTCTCATCTATCCGTCGATAGCTGAAACGTAGATAACGTAACTGGACGATAAATGGTTTCGATTTTAGCTGACGCCACTCAAATCATTTTTTAAAGATCTTTTGAAAGAAGTATTATATATTAGGTACTAGCCTAGGTGACCGGCGTTTCCCGGGTGTTTGGAGGTGTGTCTAGAGCAAAAATAAAAAAAGAAGAAAGTGGTAGTAGGCAGGGAGACTCGAACCAACACCGCGAAAGAGGAAAAGAACGTACAAAAAAACGTGTCTGCCGTTGCGTCCATCGCAAAGCTAGAAGTGCCTAAGGTTTAAATTAAGGCTAGTGCATCGAAAAGCGGGGATGACTTTAAAAAAATATCTACGAAACAAGCGACCCCTCCTTGTAGAAAAGTGCCCAGTTGAGGGTGAAGAAATTAATTTTTTTTAGCCAATTCTTCGATATTTTTCGTCCGAAGGGTGGAGCTTTAATACCGATCTCGTGAAAATCTGTCGTTTTTGTCGAAAGTTTTAGGCATACATACATACATACATACATACATTTAAACACGCAGGTGAGATTTATATCATAGATATCATATTCAATAATAGCAAATAAATGTGAAAACTTATTGATTTTTGTCTTTCATTTTATATATACTTTCCTTTTTGGGGGGCTTTTTTTTCAATGATAAAAAACACATCATTTTATTTTAGTAGGGGATGGGGCATCCTAGCGGATGCCAGGTATTCACCTACTATCACGTACATTTTAAGTGAGAACACTTTTGACGATTCTAATTTGTTTCTCCTTTTTTCCCCATGTATCTGGGTTAATAGGTTTTTTTTTTCTAGGGACGAAGCTGTAGGAATTGAATAGTCATAATGGAGGGTGTATGGTCTATTTCCAACTGTTCTCTCTGATATATCTTCCAAGGACTTGATGCTACATTCGGCATTAAACTTTTTAAAGATCGTCCAGTGGATATATTCATACACTCGATTGTGTCGCATCGTATATAAGCCGTTCCCCAGCAGAACTTTACAACTGAATGTCAGGGAATTTAGGTAAATGGCACCGATAAAATAGTACTGACAAAATGGCACGGTAAAAATGGCACCGGTAAAAATGGCACCGGTAAAAATGAAAAAAAATGAATAAATAGGTAAAAATAGCACTTTAAAAGCAGAAATTAGAACCCCCATTCATCCGATTTAAAACAGGATTAATCTCCCTTAGTGATTAATTTTTTTTTTTAAATATTTTTAAAGGCATATACACAGGTAGGAATGAGGTCTAGGCTTTGGAATAATCAAGGCCAAGAAAGGTTTCCGCTAGTTTGAGCGTTTCTTTTAGGGAGCTAGTGTAAAAGACTTTGTGGGGGTATAGATAAGGAATATAATACTTAATTGCTGTCTTTCTTTCATCATAATTTATAACACTAGACAAGCCAATACATGTTTATTATGTTTTTTTTTTTTTTTTTTTGTGTTCCTATGCCCAGGAAACTTGTCATTTTTACCAACTACTAACAGGGTCCCTCAATATTAAACCAAAAACTATGCAGTGGATTTTTCTCATTAGAGAATGTTTTTCAATATAATGTCGTCATTATTAAAGCATTTTGCGCACTATTCTGCATAAGTACCCAGAACTTTAATAATATTTAATTTAATTTAACAACAAATAAGTTTTAATTAAGAATTGGGGAAAATAAATAAACAAACCAAAACAAAACAAAAGCACCGATAATTTCATAAATACTGGCTTACCAAGAGAGTACCCAATTCAAAGTTAGCAGTAAACGGTGTTTGATCAGGCTCAAACCCTGATATTAAACTTCATCAGTAATATAACTTCCGGCGAGGGTTTCAATTTTCCAAGTTTATCTATTTATTAAATGCTTAAGTAAAAGTTCTATATAGTTAACAAAGAACTACCATTTTCAGGTTCTGCAGATTATTAAAAAAAGAATCCTTAACACAGAGACTCGATAATGACCTACAAATAAAAAGAAAACAAAATATTTGAAAGCAAAACACACACACCAAAGAAATGATACCATAATATTTAGTGTGTAAATTTCTATCAGTGAATTGTTTTATGTTTTTTTTAAGTCATTAACGAAACCCAAAATTATTGTGTCAGACATTTTTCTTGTTCTCGCTTAACACCCGACACGTGCAACTTTTAAATCAATTTTGCCAATTTTCTGTAGTATAACATAATGTTAAAGTAAAAATCTTTTTGATGCAAGAAAATTAAGAGCAGTTGCTGCCAGCAATTAAATCATTGTATTAAGTTCCCATTTTCAAAACTAAATAAAATAAATTGAATGGAAGCGGTAAAATTTTATTTAGATGTTCATTTTGTAAATATTTATTATAAAATGGTTATTATATAAAACATCATTTTTCTTCTTGGTGCTTCTACAGAATTTGAACCTTACAAAACCGAGTGTCTCCGAGAAAATAGAACTATCCCTATTTTAAACGAATGAATGAATGCGCAGCTCGCATTTATCAAACGGTCCAGATTTTTTGTTGTTAAAATGCCATTATGACCTAATTATTCATTTTTATTATTTTACCGTGCCATTTTTACCGGTGGTGTTTTTAACAATGCTATTTTTACCGGTGATATTTTTGCCGTGCCATTTTTACCGAACAGAGGATGTCAAGTGGCTTACACTCTCTATTTCTCTTTGGCAGAACAAGCATTGCAAAAGTCTTTGCTTAAAAGCATCGATCATCAAGCCTGGATTTGGGGAAATCATTATAATCCTCTCTTTATCTATATAGTCCTGAGTAAATTTATTCATATATATATATATATATATATATATATATATATATATATATATATATATATATATATATATATATATATATATATATACCTTTTCTAAAATAAGTTTAAATGACTTTTACTTTGCAATAATAACCATTCAGCGAGCTTTATATGGAAATAACTTTTATAAAGTTATTCCGATTTCTGTTCACCTGCTTCAAAGTTAATCAGTTAATTTACAAAAATGCCTAAAACTAAAGAATTATCAAAAAATCATTGGTAAGCACAAATAAGGAAAGTGGTATCAAGAGAACTTCATCTATCACAGTACAGTTGGAAACGTTATTAGAATGTTTTAAAACACCCTAGTGAAGCTGGTGCAAATCTTCCAAGGTTTGATCGACCAAGGAAATTGAACGAAAAAAAAAGTGGATAAGAAGAATCGTACAAAGAAGCCTTTTGTTACTCGTGGTGAAAATCAAACCGAATTCAGAGAAGCTGGGAAGTTGGGATTTATGTGGGCAAGGATACAAGATCTCCAAGAACAGTTCCATTGTTGAGCGTCAACATGTAAGATCACGTTTGAATTATGTAAAAAGAGAAACGACAAGAATTTTGGAACAAGTTAATCTAGTCAGACGAAACGAAAATGGAAATCTTTGAAAAATTCGCAGCAACACAAGTATAGCGGGAAAATGGAACCGCCTAAACAGGAAGAATACCATTCCTAAAGTGAAGTTTGTCAGTGGTTCGATTACGGAGTGTTTTCATCCAACGGAACTGGTGAATAAGAAATAACCAATGGTAGAATAATTGGACGTATGTATAGGTATATTATGAAGAAACACTTCCGAAAATCTGCTGATTTGTTGGGGCATTATAGAAATTCGTGTTCAGGACAACATTGATTCTAAACATACTGCCAAACTAACCAAAGAATGGCGTAAAATAACGAAATTGACTTTCTTATTTAGCCCAGTCAGTCTCCTGGTCTGAACCCGATTGAAAATTTGTGGAAAATATTGAAAATTAATGTTCACACATGGAATTCGCAATATTCAACAACTAGAAAAGTTATGCAAAGCAAAATACCTGCAAATCGTTGCAAAAATGTGGGCAGCTACAGAAAGCGACATGAAGCTATTGAAAGCAACAAAGATTATGCAACCAAATATTAAATCAATGTATCCAATATTTTTGAGCTTGTTAATTTATATTTTTCCTTAATTATAAACGATCTAAACTTTGATTTTGTAATATATATATATATATATATATATGTGTGTGTGTGTGTGTGTGTGTGTGTGTGTGTGTGTGTGTGTGTGTGTGTGTGTGTGTGTGTGTGTGTGTGTACTTAGGGAATTAGAACAAGAGTCTAAAGAGCAGAGTATATTTTAATGTATTAATACATTAATTAATACAATTAAAATAAAAGAAAAGAAAACAGTGGTCGTTGTAATGTAGATATATAATAAGCCTGATATATATATATACACACACACACATGTATATATATATATATATATATATATATATATATATATATATGTATGTATATCCTAGAGCTATTTTAATATTGAGTAAGATGATTGATGATTTGTAATTAAAATTAAAAATTAAAATTCTTTCGGAAACGATGTTTTATTGTGATTGGCATTGAGTATTGGACAATAATTTTATCATATAGTTTTTACATTTATGATTGCATTATATTTTAACACTTACTTAATTGTCATCTATTAACTTCCATAATTATTACTGTATATTCATTTTTATCTTTTATTCTCTCATTGTAATCATTAATTATTATTCTTATATTTATTGTATCCATATATTCTAGTTTATTTTCTATTTAGTATTTTACATATCTTTATTACGTTCTAAATATTATTATATATTTATATTTATCATTTATTTTATATTTAATTTTATTTTTATTAGCTATTACGTTGACTCTGCTGTTTACAAATTTATTCTTCTATAATTTCTTACTTTATTATTTTCTTTACATTATTAATATTATTATGTATATTTTTACTTATGTTCTTCTTATTTTTTATTCTATTATTGTCTTATTTCTTTATTTTTTATTATCTTTATTTATATTTATACTTAGTCTTTTGACAATGTATTATATCTTCTGTACCATTTATATATATTTTTTTATATATTTTATATTTTTTATTTTTGGATCTTTAATTTTCATTTCTGGAAATTTTGATTTTAAAATTTAAATTTCATCGTGGTAAATATGACTTATTCTTAAGAAAGTATAACCTAATTATCCATGCATAAAGTTTTTCAGGTTTTATTAATTAAATTTGATACATACTCATTTTTGCATATATGTATATGGGCACATGTATTACATTCAGATTGGGGTTTGTTTCACATGTAAATTTGGAAACGCCAGCGTTTTGGGGAAAATATAATATATTTTTTAATTTCTATACAAAACTAGAGAAACAAATGGGTGTAAAATGTGTCGAAAATTGGATGATCATGACCCCCCCCCTTAAAAAAAAAGAACCTAAGCAATTTTTTTTCCAAAGTAGCAAAACTGAAGCTGGCTTACGCAACACTTTATTGACAAAGGTAAGTAAATTTGGGCATATTTTATTGGTTTAAAAACACAGGTTCCTTTTTACTGTTTGTCATAAAATGGAAACCATAAAATAGTATTATAATCTGCAAAAACGTGAAACTTTATGTAGTTGCATCCCATAGAACCATATAAGCATTTCAATATTCAATTTGATCATTGATCAGAATTTAACAAATGAAATCTCGTTGAACAAGTAATGACCTATGTTAAAGTGCCCTAAGGGTCTCACCTTAAGAGAATCATCCATCATCAAGAGTTAATTATTGGCACATTTATACAACCATAAAAGGTTTCAATCAGCGATTTGTTTTCCTAGTTTTGCATATTAATGACAAAATATCATATTTCCCTAGAACCTCTGGCGTTGATCAAGGGGAGACTAAAATTTACTGATAGGGTTTACAATGATCTGAAATAGCAGCAAGGGAAAACTTGACTCCAAATATTTCTCATATGTTATATCTCTCCTCTTTGGTTTTAATACGTAAAGTACATCTCATAGTGTATAAGGATTATTTGGAGATGTTAATAACTGTACCTTATTCCCAAATGAGGGGATATATAACATATGAGAATTATTTGGAATCAATTTCAGATCATTTAAAACCATAGCAGCAAATTTTTATCTCCCATCCATCAAGGCCAGACATTTCGGGTATATATACAGCGGGGAAAATAAGTGTTGGGCACATCCCATTATTCTTTATTTAACACATTTTTTTATGCAGCGAATGACGCGAAAATTTTACAAGAAATAGTTACTAATTTAACAATAACAAATAATTTTAGAAATTGGAACCTTTTATATAAACAGTGGGAGATACTATTTTGTTTCATGATAAGCCTGCTCAAGTCAAGCAGCCCCTGACCCATTAGGTGCTAACACTTCACGCTACTTGCATGTATGTGCACAGCACAGCGTTGAGTTATTCGCCTAAGAAATCTAACCTTTTCTTTCCTACATGGAATGTCCGGACAATGATCACTAGAATTAATACCAATAATGATTCTGAGCTTGATGATGTTCGAAAAACTGATCGATCGAGAACTTGATATTGAAACACTGCAAGAAACGAGGCTCTCTAGAAGTGGCACCATCAAAGAGGAAAATTATACATTTTACCGATTTGATAGATCGGAAGGAGAAGTAAAAATGTACGACACTGGGTTTGCTGTGAGGAACAATCTCATTCCGAGCATTCAGAATCCATCATATCTGAGGCTCACCACAGAGCAGGGTAGTGTTCTCGGTTTATCTGCCTATGCGTCAACTCTTGATGCCGAAGCACCAGTAAAATATTTGAAAGATGTTTTCCATGAATAATAAGAGGAAAAGCTAAGAGCATGCTTTGAGAAAGAACGCACAATGTTGCGTGGGGATATGAATGCTCGGGTCAGGCTGATTTCGCAAGTTGGTCACAACGCTTCGTAAATTTTGGTATTGGAACGATAATTGAAAATTGGCAGCACCTCCTTGAGATCTGCTGCAGAAACAACCTAATCACCACAAACACACTATTACCGGGTAACCCTTTTCATAAGGTGTTCTAGTGTCATCCAAGATTACCCTACTGGCATCAACTTGTCTTCGTCATAACCAATATAAATAACAAGAGCGAAGTACATAATACACGAACAGTGAAGGCTGTGACACGGATAACATTGTGGTGTCTAGAATGGTTCTTCGGCCAAAGCCCTACCATAAGAAAGTTGTTAAATCGCTTAAGATTGACCTCTCCAAAACCAACAAATGCAATGAGTTCTGCGGGACCTTGTCTTAAAAGTTGAAAACAGCCACAGACGGGGTGACTGATCCAGAACAGTACTGGAATAGAATGAAGAAACTAATCCAAGACTGTGCTGTTGATGTTTTTGGGAGACAGGCCAGGAGAAACGCAGATTGGTTTTTGCCTCACTTCCACTTCATCCAGCGAGTTTTCGAAGAAAAACTAGATGCACTTCTCTCCCATAAAATCACATCAACTAGGAAAAGTAAAGAATACCACAGGAAATTCTATGCTCAAGTTTCAAGGGTCACTAGAAAATGCGCGAAGGAGTATTGGAATTCTCTTTGATCTGCAATTGAAACAGCCCGTGATGCAGGGGACATTTGAGTGATGTACTCTGGAATAAAGTATGAATTTGCACCCTCAAGCAATCACCTGGTATTCTTCAAAGACGGTACGATGATCATGGATAATTCTGAGAAATTAGATCGATGCATCGAGCATTACACTTACTTGTATAATGGTGGCAGCAATGTGTTTCACGAGGTCATTCTGTCAATCAATCCTTTCCCAACCCTAAATTAACCAGGCAAAGTACCAGCCATCCGAGAGGTAGCGAAATTTATATTTGCTCTCCACAGCAATAAAGCTGAAGATGAGGACGTTATATCCGTTAAGCTCCTCAAAAAAGGGCCAGAGGTTCTTACCGACACATCCATCGACCTATCCTTAACTGTTGGGCCCACAAAATTGTTTCACAAGATTTCAAAGATGCAAAAATTACAACACTTTTCAAAAACAAAGGTTCAAGAGGGGATTGCAACAATTACGGTGGCATCTCACTTTTAAAGGTAATGGGGAAATGATGGCCCGTCTGCTCGTCTCACATCTACAGAAAATTGTTGAAATTGTGTGTCCTGAACCACAATGTGGTTTTAGGACAGGTCGCTCAACTATGGGCGTTACCTTCTGTGTGAAACTGCTACAGGAGAAGGCACGAGAACAGCGACAACCACTACATATGACTTTCATAGACCTGACAAAAGCATTTGACCTAGGCGACAGAGGAGCTCTCTCTCTCTCTAGTCCTTGAGAAAGCAAGCTGTTCCTCTACGCTGTTGTCACTCATCAAATCACTTAACGAGAACATGTATGGGCGAATTCAGTATGAGGGAGACTTGTCTGACCGGTTTCCGATCAATCGCAGTCAAACAGCCCTGTTCGGAACGTACTCCTTTGTTTCAAACCCGCATATCAGAATGTCGATAAATATGTGGGGGTGTCGATACCTATCCGTAACGATAGGAATTTCGTTACAGTCTCATAATACAAAGCCAAGGCAAGAGTTCAGGAAATATTTGTCTTCAAATTCCTCTACACTGATGACGGTGCTCTTTGCACATCTTCAACTGAGGATCTTCAACGACGTCTAGATTCTTTCTCAAACTCATGAAGACAATTCGGACCAACATCAGTCTTAGGAAAACCGCCCCCCTCCCGATCTTAAGAGAACGTAAATTTTACAATAGATAATACAACCTGGAGAATGTAGATAAATTCCAATACCTTGGTGTGTCTATCGCAAAAAACATCATTCTTGACTTAGAACTTAGCCGCTACCAAATTTGGGAAGCTCACACAGCGCGTTTGGAAGAACAATCATCTCACAACCAAAACGAGAGTATGAGTTTACGAAGCGTGTGTGTTGAGTGTTCATCTCAATGGAGCTGAGACGTGGTGAGCATATAGTCTTCAAGAGTCCAGGGTTAGTGCCTTCCATACAAGATCTCTCCGATCAATATTTGGTGTGTCATGGGAGGACAGAATGACGAACGAAGAGCTCTTCAAAAGGGCAGGTTCGAGTGCACTTTCCCCGAGACATAAATTTATGGGACTTCGGTGTGCAGTCCATGTAAACCGAATGTCATGTGAACGGCTAGCTCACAATATATTAGATGATGTTTTGAATTACGGTACTCGGCCTGTTCGTCGTCCGCGTCTCAGTATAAGGATATGCTAAAGCGAGATCTCAGGGATTTCGGTGTGGAATGTGAGCAAATGACAGCACTATTCCGGGGTAAAGATTCTTGACGGGCGAAATATATATATATATATATATATATATATATATATATATATATATATATATATATATATATATATATATATATATCCCAAAATGGTTAAAATTTTATGACAGATGGTAAAAAATATATTTTCAAACCAATAAATTATGCCGAGATTTGCTTGCATTTGTATACATAGTGTGTTGCAGGCCAGTGTTGGTTAAGCTGCTTCTGTTGTCTCCCCTATGTCTTTGGCAGGCCACTAATAGATAAAAATAAAAATAAAACGATGTGAACGTAGATATATATATATATATATATATATATATATATATATATATATACATATATATATATGTATATATTATGGTCAGGTCATGTCATATGCTACTGGTACCATGTAACCCAGTACTACCTGCCTCATGGTCGGGTCACCGGCGACTAAACTGGTTCCCCCACCAGAGTTTTTTGGTGAGGAGGGCGGCTAGTCTCCCTGAAGGATTAAAAACAAGACCTTTGAAAGGGCGAATGAACCCTTTTTCGGGGTCAACGCCCAACTAGCACCGTGTATATTTGTGTGTATGTATATATGTGTTGGGGTGGAGAGGGTTCCCGTACGCCGTAGTGAAGGCAACCTTTCTAGGAGAAGCAAATCTCTGATTAAAAAAAAACATAAAGCGGGAGACCAGTACCCGCATTAAGCTGGTCTGCAGTTTGATTTGTTGCTGGCTATCTTGCTCTTGCTTGTTGCTGGATCTCAACATTTTGAACCGAGAGAGAGACTTAGCTGTCGTACAAAGCTAAGACTCTGTAACATCATCTGTGTATAGATACTCCCTCAAGCATTTGGGCTTATGGACTTTAAGTGTCTGAGAGAGCGGCACTCGTCTGACAAGATGTTGCAATCATCATATATATATATATATGTGTGTGCATATATATATATAAATATATATGTACATATATATATATAAATATATATGTACATATATATATATATTTATATATATGCGCACGTGTGTGTGTATGTGTGTGTGTGTGTGTGTGTGTGTGTGTGGGTGTGTGTGTTTGGGTGTGTGTGTGTGTGTGTGTCGGTGTGTTCAAGCAAATATTATTAACTGGAACGGAGTCACTTTGCCTCATGATTCTTCTTTTCAATTTTTCGATTTTCCGTATAATCTTTTTTGAATCAAATTCAAAATATTGATAGAAGTTCCATAGTGGTCGCTGTCCCGAGCGCTTTCGATTTGTCCACGAATCATCATCAGGTGTTGAAGTAAAAGCTCGAAGGAGCGAAAATGAGAATTAAAAGTGAAAACTAAAACGATCGGCGATAAGGTAAAATATATAGAGTCGATGAAAAGGCGATTAAAAATATAGGTCGATAAAAATTCAAGTATTAAAATCAGCGAGTTCATAGACACGTTAACAAAGTTTGTCCAATACGAACTACGCAAGACATGTTAGGACGTTACTGATTTTCTCGAATGCGATATCATTTATAGCGGGTTGAAGGGTTCTAATATATGACGGTTCAGGAATTGGGCATACAACGACAACATTGTCCCGGCGAATAACCGTGCATCTAAATAATACTAGTTCTATATATAAACATTTGATAAAAGAACATAACTGTCCCTCTCCAATCTTGGAAAGGTCCCTGTTGACAATATAAAAATGATACATGAAAATAATATTAAATTTTTTTAATATATATATATATACATTCCTTCATCCATTGTGATAGTAAAAGATACACGCACACACCTATAATAAGGTAGCTATAGAACTGTATATAAAGAGACAGAGATCGACACGCATGCACTCAATTGTGATAGGCATACTTAGATAGATAGATAAATAGGAATATATATCTTAGTGAATAGGTATAGATAGATAGTGTGTATATAAACTATGAGCAAACAATAAGTATCATCGTATAATCTAACTCTTTATTTGATCGAACATTGATATAGAAAGCTATACTAAAGACCAAGTTAATTTTTTCTCTGCACCGAAGGAATTTTATCAGCACCACATTCTTATCATTTCATGTCATCTACAAATAGAGTAAATCACATACCAATCAGAATATCATTCCTAGTGTATTAATCAGTTAAAACTCCACCCATAAGCCGATCGCAACCGGTTAGGTGAGATTATTTTTAGATTTTGTAAACCTGTAAAACCAGTTGGTTGCAATCTTTTTAAGCGCACACAATGGCGCAGCATTTATACTACACGATTCTTTTCTTTCCGAGATTAAATAGTTGACTAACACCACCCTAGCAGATCCTAAAATCATTCTGTGTTAACATTCGGAGGAGTACATTAGGTCCGCTCAAAAAATGAAAGAAAAACAAAGGTGTTCTTTTTTTTTTAAATGAACTAAAATCTATTAAAATCCAATATTCTTGAGCAATGTTTTTTTTTTCTTTCTGAAAAAAAGCCGGAAATTTGTCACACGAAAAGCAAACTTATATAATACTTCTACTATTTTTAATAGAATTTTAAATTTTCTAAAAAAGCAAAAAAAAAAAAAAATTAAATCATTCACCGTGATTTTGTCTTGATGTGTAACACATTAAAAAAAAGAAAAGGTTTTTGAATCAATTAATCTTTTTAAGTGTTTGTCTAAAAAAAGATTTAATATGATCTGCTATAAAAAAATACGCAAAAAAATAAGTGCATGAATTTCAAATTATTCCATCCTTTATCTCACTTTACAGATTTTGCGTGGCGAAATTAAAAAAATCAAAAATTTAATTATTCGTTGGAAGAAACTACGATGGTCTTGATAGGACGGACTGAAACATCCATTTTGTGCTGTAAATGCCCATGTATTTTTATCGTTTATTTTGACGATTAAGTGAAGAATCCACTTTGTAAGCAATACATCCACACATCCACACACACACACACACACACACACACACACACACACACATATATATATATATATATATATATATATATATATATATATTAGTTGTCTACATAACATCCGAAGTAAAGGGACGATGAGGTTGGCTACTACCAGATGGGTGACCATTTTAGGAATACTAGGCGCCGTTTGTGTTGGAGACAATTCTTTCATCTAATATTACGCTCGGTTGTCTTGATCAAGTATTTCTGGACGAGAGAGTGTGGTAGATGCAAGTCCCCGATACTTAAAACTAAGTCAAGCTGAAGACACAAAAAAAGGTAAAGGGAGAGATAAATACACTGCGTGTCAAATTATTAACGAGGTGACATTTTTATACCAGGTTCAGAAGTTTACATGTAGTTTCGTATCAAAATCTTCGGAAACCTGGGCAATGCTGAGCTGCGAGTACTGTGAAATTTTCGTTCTGTTCCGCGCAATGTAAACAAGTTGCCATCCTTATTGTTGAATTCACGGTATTTGAGATGTGTCAAATTATTAACAAGGCAGTTTATTTCGTCAACAAAATGGGTCCTAAAGGTGATTTTAGTAGTTCTGAAAAGAGTATTATTACAGAACAGCTAGCAAAATGTAAAACTAACCTCGAAATATCGAAAATGATAGGAAGGTACCATCAAACTGTGAAGAACTTTGTCAAGAACCGTACACAGGTACGTAAGAGAGTTGATAAAATAAATCTACAATTGTTTAACGCCGGTCTCCACTTCAAATTAAACGTGAAGTTATTAAGAACCCTTGACAGACAAGTCGAGAAGACTTTAACCAAACCGGATTGAAGAATGTCTTAAAAAGTACTCGATGTCGCCTTCTTAAAGAAGTGGCAAAGTCTGTTACGCTTGTGACAAAACCTCCATTAAAGCAACATCACATATAAAATCGATTGAAATGGTCAGAGGACAACAGGAAAACGGATTTTTCAACAGTTTTGTTCACGGATGAAGTGCGTGTCACTCTTGATAGCCCAGATGGTTGGAGCAAGGGATGGATCCTAGATGAACGACATTGTCATCAGCGTTTAAGGTGCCAACAAGGTGATGGTAGGATAAGGATTTGGGCTGAGATTATCTGAGATATTTTATTTTATTTTGCCCATGGAGAATCCCAGAAGGCGTAAAAATGACGTCGAATGCTTACATAGCTTTTCTGAAGGCGCACTTTGAACCATGGCTGAAGAAGCGAAGGTTGACGTTCAGAAGAACCATTATTTTAATGTAGGATCATAATCCCTCGCATGCAGCAAACAAAAGCAAAGAGTATTTTCAACAACTTGGATTCTCTGAGCTATGAAAGATAGAGTGACCTGCGAATTCACCAGATTTGAATGCAATTGAGAACCTTTGGGGTATCAGGAAGAGACGCCACTATGCAAGTGGACGCCAATTTAAGAGCAAAGATGAGTTGTGGCATGCCCTCCAAGAGGTATTGCGAGGAATAACTGTTGACGAAATCACAACTTTGACTAATTATGTTTACCAACGGCTTTTTACAAATCATTCATAAAAAAGGATCATATATCCCCATCTAATTATGTCAACGTAGAAATTGCTATGAAATTATTGTGTTCTAAGCATTTTTCCTTGTTCATTTACTGTTTGAAAATTATTTCAATAAACAACTTATGGGTATATTGTGTTTTTCACAACCTCGTTAATAATTTGGCACACTGAAATCAAAAAAATATTCTTATCTTCTGCCATAGTTTCGCTAATACTGCTTTAAATACTTTAATTATCTGACTGGAGTAACTGAATGGTATTGTAAGTACTTTCTCAAAGTTTCATGGATTTTTATTTGCTCGTTCCTGAAATATGTTTAAAAAATTGAAACTCGTTAATAATTTGATACGTAGTGTAGGAACAAGAACTATGTGCAGGACTTATGGTCACCCGTAAATGAGAGAATATAACATAACGACAAATTGCCGAAAAAAATATCGTATTTTAAGCAAAATGCGCAATTATTTATCGATGTTTTTCTTTTTTTGGTATCGATTCTTCAAAGCAATTTCTATTTAAATGTATATTAGCAATAGTAGGCTCATTAAAAGTAAAATATTAATTTATTTTGCAAATCTTACACAGCAGTGTTTTTCGTATAAATAATGAAAATATATAATTTTTTTCTAATCTGAAAGATAATAATTATTGTTGACATATTTAACGAATTTCACACTTCAAAACACAAAAGATGAAAGAAATAAGCATATTCAAAATTCTGATTTTCAACCTTAAAATCAGATACGTGCACAGTTGTTTTTGCTTATTTGTTTTTTGTACGATCCTCCCCCTCCTCACAATGCAATATATTTTTTTCAGTTTTTACTGATTATTTAAAGCATATTTGTAACTACAAATAAAGAAGGATGTTGTAGCAAAATTATATATATATATACACATATATATATATATATATATATATATATATATATGAACAAATGATTAATAAAACATGTTAAAAGACATCTTGAAAAAGAGTAAAAAACCTTTAATTTTAAAAAGGAAACACAAGATAAACATTATTATATATATATATATATATATATATTATGAAAAAAGTACACCGTTATACAGTTTATTTTTCGTTAATAATCGGAGAAAATATCGTATTGATTAGATAATTACTTGCATTTTGGTAGATTTTTAAAGAAAGACTCCATTAACAAATACTTCCTTCACCTTTCCGTGTTGGTCCTGCCTATAGTACATGAACAATGATCAAACGCATTGCGTAAGAAAACGGATGCAGATGGTTTTATATATAACTTCAGTGATAATTTTTGCGATAATTTCCTGGAAAACTGCAATAAACAGTCATTGGAAACAAAGTTGTTAATGAGTGTAAATATCTATTATTATACAAAAGAAACTTTATGTGTTTTGTGTGTGTGAGTTTGTTCCCTATAGGCTGAAACGGTTGGGCCGTCTTTTTTTTACATTTCACACAAATGTAATCTATATATCTGGCAGTGTTCTTAGATAGGTTTAGTATCGTAATGTCTTCGATAAGTCTCGATAACACAGGGAACAATTATATATATATATATATATATATATATATATATATATATATAACGTTTTAAAATCAAATGGAATCGGATTAATTTATACGCTTTTGCATAGGATGGCCGATGTAATAAAATGAAAAGAATGATAATATTGAGTAAGTATGATTCTAGTTACCAATTGTTCCACGGATACTAACAGTACACTGGGTTTCTTGTCACTAAGTACGGATCGTATGTAAGATAAGTAAGTGCAGCAAAAAGTAGTTATATTTATATAATTCTTTAATAATAATTGTTGTAAAGTTTTTGTTTTTTTTCACTTTCAGGTTCATTGGAATTACTCATGTACCACAAATAAAATACCAAATGATGAACGTGAAAACTATTTTAATAGTTCTCTTCCTCGGGACTATTTGTGAAACGGGTAAGTTCAAACACTAAAGTCCAGACGATACGATTGTTTTGTTATATAATAGGGGTTCCTATTTGCTACGTTAACACACACACACACACAAAAAACTCATTTTCGGCGGGGGCGGCGTATCCACCGAGGACCCAAACCGGTGTTAGACGTCCACCGACGGCGGTTGAAAAAGACAGACTCGTCGATTTCGATCGTATGGCCTGCTGGGCCTCCTATCTGCCAGGGATTCCTGAGAAAGTAATCCCGGCATATTATGTCTCGCAGGAAATTCTTCCAGTCCACAATTGTGTGGCGTAACCGCAACCCACATTCGCGCTGGAGATCCCTAGTCGCCGCCATCTCGAACGCCCTCATCGGAATTCTCGTCTGCTGATCGGCGCACGCGCACGCGCGTCGAGTTGAAACTAAGTGCGCAGCATTTTGATTGGCTGATGACCATGTTTCGTCAGACAGCAGCAAAATCCGAGCTGTTGACGTCATGCATCGGACAAAGCCGAGCAAATGCTGAGTTACGTCTGGTTCGTTAAATGCACAAGTACCGAAGAAACAAATAATATGAAGCTTATCATGTTTGTATAAAAAAAAAACATTGTGGCAGGTTATTCAGTTTAAATAGTACAAGAAGAAACAGGAAAAGGCCAGCAAAATATGAAAAGATGGTAAATTCCAGAACAAGAAAAATCCGAGGTGCGTCTTTTGAAAATGGATCGGTAATCCATGAGAAAACAGAAATATGAATATAGATATAAATATCAAGGTAATATTTTGAGCTTCAAGTAAAGTCGTCAAGTTTCAGAGATGTAAATAAATACATGAGCCGTGTTTTTTAAGGGATCAAGGGAAATGTGGGGGGGGTTAAAATATAGATGATAAGCAAGATTAGAAAAAGTGCTGGTGGGAGCAAAAAGAAAATGGAAAAGGGAGGAGAAGGGTAAAAGGGAGGAAGAAGGGATATTAAAAAAAAACGAGAGGAGAAGGGAGATAAAGCTAGACATAGGTAAGGAAGAGAGATAGACACAGAAAGGAAAGAGTTGAACAAGAAAGTCGTATTTCTAAATCTATTTTACGAACAGATAAATATAGTTCAGAAATGGTCAATTTGACCTAGGCAAGAATATAATTAAGGTTGACTAATTTTAAGGTTGATTAATTTTTACTTAGAACATGGACTGTGTGATTTAAACCTTTGAGAATATTCCAATTCGTATAGAAAGGAATTTTGTTATATTTAAGTTTTTTAATTACAGTGGTTAGGGAAGATCCCTAGTTAGTATCAGTGATTTCATTATTAAAGGAAGTATTATTGTTAGATATTATAAACTTTATTAATGTTGAATTAGAGCAAATATAAGTGTATATTTTAGCCGGTATTCGTGTAGTGTTAATAGGACGTGAATTTATGTTAGGATTTGGGAATTGAACACTGTTTTATTCAGGTTGTTATAATTAGCAATAGTAGAATCAATTTTTGCTGGGGTGCTTTGATCTATATTCAGAGATAAAATTAGAGTATTATAAGTGTTTTGAGAAAATAGTGGCGGGTTATCATTAGTAATGTTATTATTACTATTGCTATTGTTTCGATCATTACTATATTCATCAATATTGATATTATTATTTGTGTTGTTTGTTACGATGTAATTTGCGGGTGAAATGATCAAGGGGTCGATTAATTAGAGTTGCATTTAGAGTAATAGGCTGATGGGGGAGCACTACATGGTAGGGTTATTTGCAACTATAGTAGAGGAGGTAACTCAGTAATAGTGCATGAATATATGACATCTCTGTGGGTGCAATCGTTTTTGAGTGGACAGTATTGCTTATTTTTACAATTGCAGTGTGTTGGTGGTATTAGGGGAAAGGAGTGATCTGAGTTAATTTAATTTTTTTTGTTATTAGATGATCATGTCGTTTGTGTTAGGTTGGGCATTGTAGAGTAAGAGATCTTAATATACTTTTTTGTTAAATATTGTACTATATCTATGCGGTTGCTTAAAAGAATTTTCTGCAATATTAAAATATTCTTTTGGTATATTTGTTTCAACATTTGAGCTGAAGGGTTGATTTAACCATATAATGTTTTTTTTCTGGGACGGTTGCGAGGGTTTAGCTTGTTATAACTATTGCATTGGGCGGAGTTATTTATGTGAGGCGATTGGTTAATAGAGTTATTATTCAGTTGAACAGATTTTTTTCTTGAACATAATTTATTCCGAGTCATGTTATGGGTAAATATGGATGTTAACCTGCTGGAAACAGGGTTATGTTGTATTTTTCTATATCCTGAATTATTTAAGACGTTATTGAAGAGTGTTGCATTGTGGTTGAAGTGTTTTTGTCTGCGAAGTGTGAAGAGACAGAAGTTACTAGGGATTTTATAATAGAATTAGGGTGATTAGAATAATTCTGAATATAACAAATTAAATTGGGCTTATGATAGGGACTGTAGGATTCTCTATTGAGGTTTAATGTGGTGTCAAGAACATTAGAGGAGTTTTTGTCATATTCAATTATTATTGATTTTTTACCTTACTTGGCTTTTATATAGGTAGAGAGCATTAATTTCAATTGATGCCAGATGGGCATTAGAGCGTTGATGATGTAAAGAGAGAAGCTTGGTTTTAGATGCATTAAAAGTAACCATCCACTTCTTTGCCCATTATACCACATGTTAACTTACAAATTCTAATTTCACAATATATTCACATAGACATTAGTTGCTACCAACAGCTTAATCTAATTGAAAAAAAAACGTAAAAATCGGTATAACGTATAATCAATTGACGTGCTTTTAAGAATCTGACGTTTTCGTTTTTTACGGGTACGTACATTATTAAAGAGTTTTATGTATATTTTTAATCAGGTTAAATACAGGACAAGAACCGATACATTTGTTTAATTTTAATCATGTTTTAAGAAACAAAAAAATCTATTTAAAATGAATTTCGTTTCTTTCGTTTGTAATATACTCTTATAATTTTATGAACCAATCAATATTTATTTTTATTGGCTTAAAATATCATGAACAGAGCTATTTCATAAAGCTTTCTGTCTGTGGAAATGCTACCCAAGATCCACCATTACTGCTCGTGAGAGAGATGTCTCACCGTCTACCTTACACTCATTAACCCTCATCCGAGAGTATCCTCCGTGCCTTCATTAGCGGTGACCTCTAAGTAAAAAGGTTTTTTTTTTTTTTAAATCGAAGGAAAATTTCAATGGTCCCGTTTAATTCCATGCGAATGTTTACCCTTATTGAAACGTATTTTGGAATTACTGTAAGCATATTTATTTCTGTAAGATACAAATAAATAAATATTATAATTATTTAAAGTGATAAATGATGATTATATTTTTCTTTTAGAAGCAGTTGATAATAACCCGCCAGAGTTCCAAAAGTTTATAAACGGCCTTGAAATCAAAGAAGACACACAACCCGGTAAGAAGTTTTACTTTTTAGATTTAAAATCAGTAAACGTTGTTTTTTATCTGTTTCATTAAAACTATGAACGAGAAAAATAATTTGTTTATTTTTAACTAAAAGTAAACATTTCTAAGTTAAAAAAATTCGCTAAAATCAGAGACTTTTTCAATCTTAAGTGAATCATCTGTATATACATAGAACATTAATGGATTACTATGTGTGAAATAATTTTTAACGTTCACTTAGATTTTAAATTATTTTTATTAATTGTTTCATGACCAGTGAGTGCATACATTTTTGCTATTGCAAGCAAACATACGGTTTGCCATATCGTTAATGGAAGCTATGTTTTTCATTTTTTTCATTTGTATCAAATATACCTTTCTTCCAATGCTTGTGTATGAATATAATAAAAAAATGAAGTACGTTATTGTTCTCTTTATATTCATACCTTTATTATTTACCGAAAATCAAAATTAATATTAATAGCTTAGTAAAAACATTAACATAAGTTTAAAAAATAAGAAAATGAGTTTGCTTGGCTCTTCTTTTTTCTTGAGGACCGCTCGTGGACGCATTCATGTAATTAATTAAACACTCTAATTGTTTTCATTAATATCCAATAATTTACTGGATTTTCGAGTATTTTTGTAAGTCTATGATATTACAAATTCTTTTGTTTAAAAACAAATGAATTTTAATTTCATTGTGCATCTTAATCGCTATGACATTACATTTCTTAATGTTCTCCAAGTTTTTATAACACATACATATTGAGACTAGATGATAGACAACGTGATTATTATGTTTTAAAAAATACATAGAATACCTCCCTGAAAGGAAACTAGTTTAGAGTTTCTGATTGCTTCATTGTGCAACATCTTTTGTAGGTACAACGGTCTTCACACTAGTGGGTAAGGATCCTGAAGGCCTTCCATTAACTTACGGTGTCCTCGGGGACGTATTTCAAGTCGGTCCCAATTCAGGCGTTGTTGTGTTACAACGGCGCTTGGATTTCGAGGTAAGTATCTTTCCTAAAATTGAGATTTTCTGTCTGTATGCGTGTGTTATATAAAACGGAACATAATATTCCACTCATCGAGCACAATGAGTATTATAATGGACAATTAGCGTTCGGATGTCTGCATGGAGAGCAAGTAATGTTATTTATGGGAAGATGACGAGGGTTCATATTGGGGCACATATATAACGATGATGAGGGAGACATTTATACAGTTCTTATATTTCTTGGAGATTTCGTGTTAACAGTTCTTTTAACACCAATATTAGAGAAGATAATGCCATTTATGACAACGAGTGTGACAATTCTTGAGGGAAGACATTTATATATCAGACAGGGGATTG
Organism: Euprymna scolopes; assembly: GCF_053919585.1. Classification (NCBI taxonomy): domain Eukaryota; kingdom Metazoa; phylum Mollusca; class Cephalopoda; order Sepiida; family Sepiolidae; genus Euprymna; species Euprymna scolopes. The sequence goes on from NC_136491.1 coordinate 52,487,983, forward strand.
TTCTTCTAAACATATACCGAGGAGAGGGTGATATATGAAGCACAGTTCTTAACACAGTGGTGGGGAGATACATAATGTTCGAAGGGTTACACAATGTTCACTATAAGCTGATAAACACAATTACCTTTCGTTTGTGAAGAAGGATGACACAAGACAACAGTTACAAATAATGATGACTTCTTTATTCATCTGATCGGCCGGTCGAATGACGTCAGGAATTCAAATTTGGATCTACATAGTTAATCTTCTACCCTTCGGCTCTAAGGGGACTCTCCTCTTGCTATGTAAACTCTTGGCTGATCAACTCTCTGACTGACCGACTTGCTAGCTGATTAAAATCCGAACCCATAATATGGAGAAATGTCCTGTGTCTATGGTGTCAGAAGTGTGCTTTTCAAACGTGACAAATTTCACGTGGCTATGCATATGTTTGTCTAAACACCACTTCTGACAAACAAAACAATACTCAATTAAAATCTAACCTATTTTAAACAATATGATTTAATTTGCATAGCTCATTCCTTTACTGACATATTTAATATTCAGATTTCTAAAAGAATTTACAAGAGACTTCATTTTTTAGATTCCATTTCTTAATTTTGCCTACAGAGTTCGATTCTAGGCTTATCTTAATCTAATTTTCACTTATCTAATATTCTACTTATTTGCATGAAAAGGGGGCAGCCCATTTACATGTAACACTCTGATTAATTACAATATGCTCTGGAAAGGTCACTTCTGATTTAGTAGAAAATGCCCTGGAAAAGTCACCTCTGATTTAGTAGAAAATTCCCTGGAAAAGTCACTTATGATTAATCAGAAAATTCCCTGGAAAAGTCACCTATGATTAAATACAAAAATGCTCTGAAAAAGTTACTTCTGATTAATTTCAAAAATTATCTGGCAATGTCACTTTTGATATATCACTAAATTTCTTGGAAAAGTCACTTCTGATTATTTATAAAATTCCCTTGAAAAGTCACTTCTGAAAATTGTTTTAAAGTTTTTATATCACGAAAGTGCCTTCTAATAATCACTTCTGATTAATTGTAAAAATGCTCTGAAAAAGTCACTTCTAATGCAGTGTAAGAAAAATTATTTATTTTTCAACTACTTTATTCATGTAAGAAAGAAAGAAGGAGAGAGAGATAGAGCGAGAGAGCGAGAGAGAGAAAGATCTACAGACGAAACATTACAGCGGGTTAAAGAGGGATAAGGAAACATAATTTCCTTAATATTCGTTTGTGTATTTTGCCAGGAACAATAATAATTTTGGATGTCTGGCCAGTTTATGATTGATGTGAAAACTTTAAGAATGGCATTTACTTGCATGGTACAGTTGCCCATATATTGTGCGTGCAGATCAAAATGACAAGTTATTTATCGCCAGCCAGTGTATTGTGGGTGCAGACCACAATACTAATAAGTTAGTTATTGCTAGCCAGTGTTTGTTCAGAGCAGATTAATATAAATAGTTAATCATCGACGGCCAGTGTTTGATTGGTGCAGATCACAATATTAATAACTTACTTATCTCTAGTGGATGTAGATTACGATACGAACAAGTTAGTTATTGCCAACCAGTGTTTGTTCAGTGCAGATTACAATACTAATAAGTTAAATATGGTCTACCAGTGTTAGGTCCGTGCAAATCACAATATTAATAAGTTAGTTATCGCCAGCCAATTCAATTTTATTTGATTTCAAAAAGCGGGCTACCAAGCTACATGATCATAATGCTTGGAGATCATGATAAGATCCGAACAGTTCAACAAGTTGCTGCAGTTGTGTCAGCACAGATATCAGGACCTGAAGATCCAGAGCTTTGTGATTTAGTTAAGTTTTTAATGGTACATGATCTCATCTCATTAGTCAGCACACTCAGACAACTGCATGCTGAACACTCTGACAAATAGTGCAAATACAAATCGGCAGCATTACTTGAAAATGAAAGTCACAAAATCCTATGGGGGGTGCATATATACACAGATAAACCCATTCAAGCAAAAAGATCGAAGTCATAAAATTAACATAAAGGAAACGTCCTGCTAAATCATATATTTTGCCGTTCAAGCAGTCCGAATGACGATCAAGGAGACAGAGAAGCAGAGCAAATATACAGAACAGGCCAGAGAGCTCAAAGAGGTATGCGAGATGAAGAAAGTCAAGATAACACAACTATTAACAGGAGCACTAGGAACAATACTCAACATCTTGAAAAAGAATGAGTGATATTTGAATCAAAAGACTGGTTAAGAAAATACAATAGATAGCGATAATGAAAACGTCCGGAATATTAAGGAAACCCCTTGAATGCGAAGACAAATACATATGAGCTACAGACACAAGCCGGACATATAGAAATGTCTACAGGTGTAAAACGTAAAAGAGCATCACATGGAATCATGAAAAATAAAACTGTACAATTGAAAGTTGACCTTACACCTGCGCCCCTAGACTTTTTGGTGGGTGACCATAAACTGGTGCTACACCAAATAAGTGAGGTGGGTTAAGGAGGATTGAAAGATCGAGGATACAAAGCATATACCAGACCTCCACTTGATTGGTGTGAGGAGGACTAGGTCCCGAGGGCGGCTTATTGCCACCCAAATTCTTGTGAGGACCAATGGTCGCTCCCAACGAGAGATCAATGGTAAACAGTTGTTGCGATAACACAAACTAATTTGCAAAAGTTATTGTAAGAGATAGTGAGTAGAGGAAATCTGAGAAAACTTCTTTTCACTCAGACTCCGGAGAACACCATAGGTTGTTCTCAAAGATAAATCTTACATGATTGTTTGTGGAACTACTACTAGTGAGTAAATAATAATAATAATAATAATAATAATAATAATAATAATAATAATAATAATAATAATAAGTTTGAATCTTCTAAGTATTAATACAAACAAGTGATTTTAAATAGTGAATTCTATTTATTCCGTCCTAACAACATCATTTAACCGTATTTCACACACACACACACACACACACAAAACAACAACAACAACAACAAAAAACAACAATTAATAAATGCGATTGCTCTTTAATTCTCTTAAGAAACTCTTGGCACATCTGTGTTTTACTCGCCTTACTGTAATTTCCATCATAACGCGTTCACTATTGCGTTCCTGAAAGAATACCAGTCCTAAAACGGATAAAATTAATTCAAAGAGCAGAAGATGTCCGCTCCAAGTTTCTGTCCTTTTATAAAGATAAGCATCAATATATTATCTTATCAAACTTATTTTTAAAATCTTTATTTTAATTTTATTAGAATTCATTACCTGCTTTGGTTCCAGAAAATGTACAACCTCTTTTACCTAACTGTAATATATTTCCCTAAAAACTATGAATAAACTGAAATGCAGATAATTTTACGTCTTTGATGTCTAAAATCTATTAATCAAATTCAATACAAGTATAAAATATTTCATTTTTAAATTAGAGTTTGGGCATATCATATGCTTCTAAGTATCCTTTAAAATACTAAAAATAGAAATACAATTTAAAAACTGGTAATAGATGTCTGATATATATTGTGAAAAATTCAGAAAGGACAAAGTCCTGTGATTTTTGCAATTCACCTTGATGCAAACAGTGTAAGACAGTAATTTTTCAAAATTACAAATTCAGATACTTACGATTTTTGTTAAGTAAAATAATGGCTATTAGACAGCAATCAATAAATATTCTTTTAATCTCAGTTTTTCTTTAATTATTTTAATTTAAGGGAGCATACTATATGCAATATTTTCAATTTGTCAATGACAATATTTCATGTGCGCATAGAAGGTAATCCATAGTTGTAAGACACATATCAAATAAGATTCTCTGAATGTCAGTTTATTTCGCACTATCATGCATTACATCATATAATACTAAATATCTTTTACTGCTTTTTTGCTCGATGTAACAAAGTTAATCATTTGAGTCTTTCGTGACTCCTTGTCTGGGGAGGGGAACACGCACTGGTTCACAAGTATAAAAATAAAATTACAAAAACAAAGGACACAAACTCCTAAACATTCTGCAACTTCCTTTTGTGTGACACCATCACCCGATGGATGCTAATGTCCACATCTACATTGTCCGCCGAAGCTTCTCTTTCGTCGGTTGACGTTAGCTTATCTCGATCTACTCCGATCCACGGCATGATAGCAACTATATCTAACTGGAAACTGTCCTAAACTCAAAACTGACCTAAATTATCGCAAGGACAAGACTGTCTAGAAACTGCTCCTAAATGGCGTAAACTGTTGCAAAACAAATTGCATATACTCAAAGTGCCGGTAAACTAATTTTCGCGCTCTCTCTCCTTCTCTCTCTCTTTTTTTTCTCTCTCTCTCTCTATATATATATATATATATACATGCATTTATATATATATATGCATATAGATATTATATTATCTATTATTTAATATAATTTGTATACATTATATAATATATTAAATTTATATATTTATTATACTATAATATAATTTAAACATAATATTATACCATTTATATATATTATAATTATAATTTTATATATACATATATAGGTTATAATATATTATATATATATTATAATTATAATTTTTATAATTATAATATTTTATTTATATGTTATAATAATAATTTATATATCTGATGATTTCGTTATATATAATTTATATATTATATATTATGTAATATAGTTTATATGTATATTATATATAGTATGGTATATATTATATTTATTATTATACATTTTTATATATTATATATTATATATTATGTTTCATTTATATATGTTATATATTTATATATATTATGTATATATATATATATATATAATATTTATATATATATATTATATGAACTTTTTAGTCATATCTTTTGTCTCTCACAAGTAATTTACATACAAACTATAACATACTAAGCTATACTTTTTTTAGTTGTTGTTTCTGTACTGCTAATAAACTTGTGTCCTTTTTATTCATCGTTTTTACTCGATACCACTTAAAAGAGAATATTGATATCATGATTATACTTAAAAATATTTATTATTATTTTTACACTTATTTTTTTTGCAGAGAAACAAGGATTTGAAAGTGATCTTTACACTCAGCGATGGTGTCAATACAGTAAGTCTCGTTTCAATTTTTCCAATTTATTAAAATAGAGTAACAATTAAAAGCAGTTAAATCGAAATTCACATGAAGACTTCGAAATGGAATAAACAAATAATGAATATTCGTATTATTTAGTTATTTCGGATTATTGTTTCAGATGTGTCTTGCCAATTCGGAAATCAGTACATAATTTCGAAAAATACTCTTTATATAAAACACAAGGTTGTCTGCGTTTGTTTCATCAGTCATATCAAATTAAACTCTTTAAGTTATTCATAATTAGATGTTTTACTATCGCCTGTAGCGAAGATAGGATCTCTACTCCCCACAATACGCCATAAGATTATATTATTACTTAGCACGTGCATCCGATGTGCTACATATCCTGACAATGGTGAAAGCTTACGTTGGGCGAAACTTTGTGAAAATAGTGTCCAGTATAATAACAGTAATTTTAAGAATCAGGATAATACTAATTATTTATTCTTATCTCAGAAATTCCGAAATAACCAATTAGTAGAGAGACATATATTTCTATGAAGTTAATTTAAAATTTTAATATTGTCTAAATTATTATTTTTTACATGACATAACTCTCGAAGCAGTACTTTTACATGCGTATAATTCACTGTTTTTATTTTCGTCTGAAGATAAAACCGCTTGCCACGATTCACCTGAAAGATGTAAACGATGTGAAACCGAGTTTTACAAAGTCGACATACTTTCGCGAGATTCCTGAGGTAAGTCTTCTTCTTTGTGATCATTCGAGAAATAAGATATTTGATTATTTTTTGTGTGTTATGTAAGTCAATATAACTTTACAATATACGACAACTATGGTAATATTGTGTTTTATTTTTATATTTATAACTGCGGGTTAGTATTGAAAACAATTGAGTAATAGCCCTTTTTTAACATGTGTACGTTTAAAATGAGTTTAAATAACATCGCGTTGCTGAGTTGTATAGCAACGAAACACTTGCGCGTAGATACGTAATTCTATTGTGCAATATTAACATATGTCGCCTCCCATTTGGAGAAGCATCTGGAAGCATCATTATTCCTTAATAGCATTTAAGTAGTTCTTTCCGTTCCAAATATCTCAAGACAGATAAATAAATGAGGTAGACACAAACAAACATTCGCACGCACACAAACATGCACACAAAAAGAGGCACACACACACACACATATATATATATGCATATTAAAATAAAAATTATTAAACAACATTATTAAAGAGAATATAAATGCTTGATTATACCTTTTTTATTTTTCCATTTTCCTTATTTCCTTTTTTTGAGTTGGAATCGAAATTGTTGACATAGGCCTAATAAGTATGACTCGTAACGTTTTTAATAATTCAGACCTCATCCTAAGTAAGGATAAGTAACGCAAGCGAGAAAGACGGGCAGTAGAAAGTTTGAATAGTAGCATATATGTGTAAGCAACTGCCAGATCCGTTATGGGGTATGAGCGAACCAGCTTCTGGGATCGTGTGGGTGATTGGTGGTTCTTTTTTACGATACGCATTTTAAATTTGAGAATCAAATTATTACCCAAATCGGTAATTACACACTTCCTTAAATTATTGTTGACTATAAACCGTGTTATCTGTATTATATCGTCAAAATACATGCACCCAACTCACACGTTTGACCCATCATGTGCCAAGATATCACCTTTGTCTATTCCTCAACAATAGTTCTAAATGAACTTATCAAAGCATATTTACCTAGTAAATACAGCGTTAAATCAAAGCAGGAGCTTTTACAAATCCTCAAATCAACACAACCTAACAATAAAAGTATCGCATTTCTTGATGTAGTAAGTGTTTTCACTAATGTACTTGTTTAAAAAACGATAGAAATAATATTCGATAATATATAGCACCAGGTCGCATTCCCTCCACTTTAAACTAACAAAAATATATTGGAAAATGTACTATTAACCACTCTAATCTAATTAAAAAAAAACCTGGACTCGATTCTCAGCGACACTCTCCGCTCTAACCAGGTTCCATCCGGTTCTCGAGAACTCAAACATTTTAACTCCCGTCCTTATATTATCTCATTTATGCAAATTAATGCGCATTCGAACCTGCTGATTCGTTGCCTTCTCGCCTTCCAAGTTCGCATATGCAGCCACCTCCGTGACTGCAGTCACACTACAATTTCCACTACATGCCCCTCCCTGATCATAAACTGTGTATGAAAGTACTATTCGTCTCCGCTAGACACAGCTAGCGCTCAACACTCCGCTAGACACACAGCTAGCGCTCAACACTCCGCTAGACACACAGCTAGCGCTCAACACTCTGCTAGACACACAGCTAGCGCTCAACACTGCTAGACACAGCTAGCGCTCACTACTCCGCTAGACGCAGCCAGCTCTCACTACACTCCGACAAAGATAGATACTACTTAGCAAAAGTGGGGCTACACGACTAGGCACAGAAATTAATTTTTAAATTCCTCATTTAAAAACGACTTTACATACAAGTCGACTCAATCGCATTGTAATTCTTTTGAACAGAGAATACTTTTTTCTTCAAAAACAAAACCGACTTGAATTGTACTCTCACTAAAATAACAATCGTTCAAAAATGACACTTTTTTTCTCCTTTTCAGCACGACACGATTTCATGTTAAATTCCGTATTTAAAAATAACTTTTAAATACATACAAGTCGTCGGAATCACATTTTAAGTTTTTTTTTTTAACAGTGACGACTTTTTTTCAAACGCAATAAAATCCCATTCGAATTGTACTTTTATAAAATAAATATATCGTTCAAAAACGACACTCTTTTTCCTTGTCAGCACAACAGGATTTCATTTTTAAATTCCGCGTTGAAATATGACTTCAATACGTACAAGTCATCCGAATCACATTTCAAGTTCTTTTAACAGCGATGACTTTTTCAAACACGATAAAATCCGACTCGAATTGTACTCGAGTAAAATATTTTTCGTTTAAAAACGATAACTTTTTTCTTTTCAATACAACAGGATTTCCCTCTAAATTCCTCGTTGAAAAACGACGACTTTAATACACACAGGTGGTCCGAATCGAATGTTTTAATTCTGTTAACAACGACGACTTTTTTTTTTTTAACAAATATAAGCGAATTTCATTCCAAATTCCACGTTTAAAAACGACGACAGTTAAAGAACTCCAACGAATCCCACTGGGATTAACAAACAAAAAGACAAAAAACGTCCGACTCACTTCATATCTTCAACCTTCGCAGTTTGATACGACTCATTCAATTAGCTCTCTGACAACGCTTTTCAATTTCAACGCGACTTTTACTTTTTCAAGTTCGACGCGAACCATTTAAAATTTCCCATTTCATCTCATCTGTATTGGTTGTATATTTAAAGCCGAAATAGCTTCTAATCTTAACCTGGACTCGATTCTCAGCGACACTCTCCGCTCTAACCAGGTTCCATCCGGTTCTCGAGAAATCAACGACTCGACTTTCTCAAACATCTTAACTCCCGGCCTTATATTATCTCATTTATGCAAATTAATGCGCATTCGAACCTGCTGATTCGTCGCCTTCTCGTCTCCCATCGCTCGGCTTTCGAATTCGCACATGCAGCCCACCTCCGTGACTGCAGTCACACTACAATTTCCACTATAGTCACAACGGCAAACTATATACCCAAATAGACGGCATCGCCATACGGTCCACTCTCGAACCGATCTTTAGTGAATTTTATAGTAACTATCTTGAAAAAACGAATACTTAACCATACTAGCACCCCCCCATTTATTTAAGATATGTAGAAGATATTACATATTTTACCCGAGGACAGTAAACAAATTCAAGAGCCCATTATAAAAGAACTCGTTTCGCAAATTCACGTTTGAATCAAACGTCAATAACAAACTTCCATTTCATGGCATATGAATACGGATTTCCCAATCATATCGTAGACTAACAAATTAAATCCACGCTGAAGAAGTTTAACATATATTATGGCTTGGTTTCGAGAACGAAAATCTAAGGAGGAGTTTTTCGCAGAGACACTCGTGACAGACCAGTAAAATGTGGGATAATCAGGCTCGCCCACAACAGGTGCAGGTTAATATCTGATCTGGGTTTGGAACTAGGGCCAGTTGGCGCTCCATTCCCCTTGCGTCTATTGTCATCCAGGCAAGTTTTCAGAAGGACCCTTAGGGGAAAACTGCTTGATGGATAGTATACCGCTAAACACCTCGGCCCGCTATAAAGGTGGACCACTAGCTGTAGTCGATGTGACAGGCACCAAGAGATTTCTACAGACAATATTTGTCCCGTTACCTTTGGTGTTCCTTTGTGGCGGTTGCCAGTGAAAAGGCGCCGGCCCTCTATTCTGGAGATGTTATTTCAGTAGCTTGATCTCAATACTGCAGATTTTGGCCTGTTCAAGCTCTTGAAGAAAAGTGTTGAAGTCACTCCAGTGATGTTTAATTTGTTATAGAGACATTGCTAGTGTAAATCTTCGAGATCCACACTTTCCACCTATGAACAATGTTGAGACGTGTGCACAATTCCAGCATCTCTAAAAATAACATAACTCTCTCGCCTCCCACGTCAGATATATCGTCATATAATACACCATGAAACAAAAGTTTAAAAACTGAAAACAATAGTTATAACGCTTAAATCCACAAACGATGCAGTTAGCTTTGATGCAAAACGTATTAAATGCTTGCTGTAAAACATCTCCCATCCATGCACAACACTGTTCTAGTCACCGCCCCCACCATCTGGCTTGCCCATGCCACATGCCGGATCTAGCAGCCGCTGACACTTATCTGTTATTGCCAAACCTTTCCACAGTCATCTCTCTCACCGGTGCTTGCTGATTCTCGTTTAGGATGCCGGTGCGAACCGGTGAAAACGTTACGAGTAATACTTATGGAACCTATGTGAATCATTTCGACTCCAACACAAAAATATTTTAAAAATTGAAAAAATAAAAAAAGGTATAAGAAAACAAAATTTCATTAAATATCACAAACTATTTCGTGTCAATATACTTTGATTTTAATCTTTTTCCAAGAAGTTGCTGATGTAATGGCAATAGTAACTGTTGACCTGAATATTTCGCGGCCGTCTTCTTCTATTGTCAAGACAAACAAACACTGGGGTAATTTTGAATATTTATAGAAAGGGGTTTATTTTTACAATAAATCACGTGTCATCAACTAAATTATTTGTTCATTTTAAAGACACTTCAAATGTTATCGCTGTTATGCAAATACATTTTGTCAATATTTGCTTTTGTAGATTTAATAAGTAATGCTTTTAGTATATGGCATTTATATATTACTTTATGTAATCGAAATTGGAGGCGGTAACAAAAATAAAGGTTAGTAAAGTGTTTAGCAATGTGTCTGTTTTAACAAAGATGCATAGTCAACCTCCTCGACAACGGCGATATTTTTTAGGTATGAGGGATACAGTCACCCAATATGAATTTAAACTTATGTACAAGGTTAATCATATCAAAAACTCTATTTGAGGAAGAGGAGGAGAAATTACTAGTAAAAGGTTTAACGTTTGTAATTTATTGTAGAAAATAATTAGTTATATTTTTATTGGTTTCTACAGACAGCATGTTTTATTAAGTATAATTTACTATCTTTTAAATTAGATTATGGGAGTCAGAAAATGAATAGGAGGGGGAAACGAGCATATTGTATGAAATGATATCTTTAAATGTGGAGTAAGAAACTTTCCTTCTCTTGAACAGTTCCATGAAAAAGGCAAAGCTAAAATTAAAGAAAAATAAAGTTGAAAGTATTTATCAATTTTGAACTATGAAGAAAATAAATATTTGTAGAAGCCTACCTTCCAACGCCGTATTCTTTTAATTTCTTCAGTCCAGATTTGAAAAGTGTATCAAATAGCAGCCGCTAGATAATTAATAAAAATACACAATGCGCAAATAGTGCTTTCGAGACATAAAAAATATCTTAGTTTGATCCAGATCAGTTTGAAAATTGAATACAAACAATTAAAACTCCAAGATTTCAAAATGTTAAGAGGAAATTTTACTAAAAACATAGGTCTGACCCATTTACAAAATGGTATTTAGTTAATTCCAGGTAAAATAAGACACAACTATGCACCTTTTGATTTTTCATTAAAAAAGCAATTAAGTAGATTTGCGATATTACAATGTGTTTTGTTGTTTTATGTCTTTTCAGTCGTTTGCTGTCGGCGGTGTTGTCATAAAAGATATTAGCGTCGTCGACAATGAAGGTGTAAATGATCTGCTTTCAGTCAAATGTGAAGCAGGAACTATCGTAAGTACACACACAAACAAACCCACACACACACACATATATATACATATATATATATATATATATATATAGAGAGAGAGAGAGATAAATAGATAGATAGAAAGATAGATAGATAGATATGTAAATATCTATAAATAATTTTTAAAACTATTAATAACATTTAGAAAAACACATATGTGCTAAAGCCGATAATAAAACAAATAAAACATAACTTGTAAGATAGATTTTAAAACTATTAACTTTATACTGGCAGACAAATGATTTACAAAATAAGAGACGCGTAAGCATGCCTTTCCTGATTTAGCACATGCAGACACTTTAACGCTTTATTTACATTTGGGCTGCCGAAATGTACATATAATCACTTAGTACAACGAAAACCGAAAGGAGCTTATACTATTAAAAATAAGGAATAAGTTGAAAATACGTTCAAGGAGGGATATTTCTTAACACTAGTGTCCACGGTCACAGAGAAATCACTTCTAACACATTGCTCCCGTTAACAACCCCATATATTGATATACATAAACTTATATATATATATATATATATATATATATATATATATATATATATATATATATATATGGAACAACAAAAGATCGAGGAAGTGAGGAGGCATGGCTTTGGGAATCTTTTTACCTAAATACGATGTTAAGCATGTTAAAAATACCTTTTGTAAAAATCTAATGGACAAACATCTGAAGAAGTTGATGAGGACAGGATATTTTTATGGAAATATAAATCCTAAAATTGCTTACTCATCAATGAAACAGTGTTAATGGAAAAAATTTTGTCGATCATAGGGTATGCATACCTTCTTTGTCGATCATAGGGTATGCATACCCTATTCAAGGAAGGATGAAAAGATAATAATGAACCTCTAATCTGTAGAACTTTTGGACTCTTTACAATCTGAAGAATGATAAGGTAATTCTCACTCATTCCACTACAACTGCGTAATATATAAGCCAACATAAACATAATAGGATCTCGAATAAAAGTAGTTGATTCATTTGTATATGATAAAGGCTATGCTTTCTAATATGGACCCCACAACTTTGAAATACTTTTAAGAATTGGAAAGACTAGTAAAGTCCACTATAATTGAGGTCAGAAAAAGTCACCCTTATGAAACTTACCTTGTGTATGAGCCATGCGTCCTGTTTATTCTCAAGTATGTTTCGAAGACGTGGACTACCTATTAAACACACATCAAGGTTCTGGTTCCACCAATCGCGTATCAGAGACATTGTTAATATTAAATGAGCATTTCTATTCCAGAAACTAATATTCCACAACTAGCTGGATATCCGAGCATGGAAATGTGAATTATACGACCGCAATTAGATAAAAAAAAGGATAAAAAGATAACAGTTAACCTCTAATTAGTACAATCTTTTGACTTTCTATCAATCTGAAGAATATTAAGGTCATTCTAGAAACTAATATCCCACAACTAGCTGGATATCTGAGAATAGAAATGTGAATTATACCATGGCAACTAGACAGAAAGGGATATTACCGCCCCTTGAGCAATAGGAACACTGTGACAAAGCAAACATCGAAAAGTTTACATATCGATACGTTTTAAGAAGATAGTATTATAGGCTATGGGCCCAAAGGTCAAAATCCCTCTAGATTTTTGATTCTGTGACCTCGGTTGGGGGTGGAAGAAAAAATGGTGTCAAATGAATGCCAATAGACTCCTGAACATCATATTTTTTTTCACAAGCACAAATGTTGCGCATTAATGAAAACGGCGGCCATATTTAAAGATGGCCGACAATCATCAAATAGAACATTATGACTTGCTTAAACCTTAGTAGCACACAAACCGATAACAATACAGACATCTAGTTTAGCACATTTTATTCCCAATTTATTTCTTCATCATTTAATACATAAATATTGGACTTAATATATTTACTATGCTTCAAAATAGGGAATATTTTTCTAAAAAAGCTTTTTTCAAACATCTTATTTGAAACAACTTCAATCTTTTCTGTGGATAACTAAAGAAATAGATTTACATTTTGATATTTCTCATGTAGAGACACCTATAGTCTACCAATATTATTAGTCATACAAATCTATTGCTATATTTTGTATGTAACAAGGTCGTTTAAACCTGAGGTAGAGCTGCGATTTTGTGTCATTTTTTATACACATCAACTTGGTAAAATATACAATGTTTGTCAATTTTCATTAAAAAGTATTTTTTTGAATCTATGAATAATAACACAGATTTAAAGGACAAAAAGGCATTTTTAATGAAAGTTAAACAAACAACATGTTAGTAAATAAGATCATATATGCTTTTATTTAAAACTGATCACTGCTTATGCCACTTCATCATCATCGTCGTCGTCATCACCATCATCAGTGTCATCATCATCATGTCCAATGTTTTTACTAATTTTATAACAAGAATCTCTTGCACACTTGCACATATCTGTGCATGGGACCCTGTTTTGGAGACATGTACAAATGTTAACGTCTTTACAATGACTTTTTTTACATTTGGCAGAGCAGTTAATTAAATCCATTAAACTGTCTGGAGCAGGAAGAAGATTCATCCAATGGATTACTAAATCTCCATTTTCTATCTTCCATCCATGACAATCAGGGGATGGTATATCAGGATTTGCATGGAGGCTCCTTTTATAGACACCTGAAAAAAGAAAGAAATTAACATTAATATTGAATAATTTTCATCCTTTCTAATAAGCAAATAACAATGAAACTCCATATATTTAATTTTTACATATAATTGGAAATTAAATATTTATAAAACGTACCTGCTTGATAGTTAGCTCGCTTGATGTGTTCACTCAGGGCATCTTGATTTGGAGGCATTGTGATTTCCAATTTTCTTTGGAATCTAAACATGTTGTATCTGGCTTCATTAACACTTGTGACATTTTGTTGGCCAAACAACCTGCAAACAAACATTTCCAATGATTTTGCTGTGTCTGGTTTCACATAAAATTCATTACCAAGATCACTGAATGCGTAACAAAACTCATTCTCTCTCAGTAATAAACTAAGTGCTTTCTTTTTGCCCTTTCCGTAAAATGAACTGACACTATCACATCCTGTAAAACAATGTAGACCAATCAAGGCTTGACTGACAGACTCTCCAATGTTGTCTTTTATCATCTTGATGTCTATTGTTCGCAAATTTGTTCCTCTTCCTGTGTGGAAGTATAAATGTGCGGGAATAAGATTTTGTAAAGAAACTCCAATTACAAACACATCGGTATCAGGACTCATAATGATTACATCCGTACTAGTGTTGGCTGCAAAAGAAGCATGCAAATAAATCCGTGTATCAGCTTCTTCTTGTGAGCTACAAAGTTTTGTCTCTTCTAACCGGATGACAATATCACTTGCCTCTTTTCCAGGTGAGAAGGAATGACATTTCTTGTTATGCGCCAAGAATACCTTCACTCCTCTAAGCTCTGATGTTGAAACATTAGACCATGTTTCATCCAAGAATTCTATTAAGGACTTTTTATTCTCTCCATTTGAAAGAAATTTCTTCCATTGCTGAGGAAGGAGCTGACCATGGATTCTTATCTGAGAGCTAGTAGCAGCTCTTTTATCCCTCTCGATATTTTTTATAGAGATCTGCTGGTATGTATCAGTAACAAAATGAATTTCTTTAGAATGATTCGATTTTGCCCTGTTCACTAAACTTTTCAAAATAACAAGAGCAAGATTAAGAAATGTTTTCTCTCCTTGTAATTTGTTCAAATTTAATTGGTGTATCAGCGACATACCATCCACTATATATATGCCACCTACTATAGGGTTCTCAACAATAGGATTGTTAGCATGGCTTTCTAAAGCATGAAGTAAGTTTGCTTTATTAGTTTTAACCAACGATCCATGTGAATTTGCAAGGGACAATGGTAATGGACCTAAGGAATATGACAGTAATTCTTGAAGATTAATGTTCCGGATTCTACCAATCACAACCAATCTTGCTAGGAGATTTCTATCTGCTTCCAAAGTGATATCCTTTCCGTGGACATGATGATTTGATTTTTTAGACATACTGGAGAATGTTTTTAAATTCATTCTTTTAATCGGGGCAAAAAAATTAACTTCTCCCGTTTGTAGACGCTGCCCACAGAAATTTTCAAATTCTGATTCGCCCCTTGCCTTAGCAAATTGCAGATCATTTTGAACATCTTGTGTCGCAACTAATCCTGATGCAATATGGATCAACTCAGCTGGTTCATACTCAAATGGATTAAACATACTGTTTACTGTGTCTATTATCTTTCCAATAGCAAGAGTATCATGTTTCATCCGACTGTGTAAAAGATCTGATCGTGTTCCTTTGCCAGCCATAGTTTCACATTCATGGGTAATAGACCCTCTCGCATGATGGGACCATATCCACCTGTTGACGGCTCTCTTGTTTGTGCTGAAGCCTGTCATACCACCTTTTGTTTTTGAATCATTATTAGCAGTTTGTTCGATGGTTTGGTCACAAGGAATTTTAGCAAAGGCATTTGAGCTTCTTTGAACAGCAAAATCTCCTCCAATGCATTGTGTATATATCACTGGATGAGTATTAGCGAGATTAGACATCTCCAACCAGTAAACTGGAAGGTATCTGCTATAATTTACATGGTCATATGCAAACACCCAAGGTAACATCTGTCTAACACTTGCCAAGTGAAGTTCCCAGTTTGACTCTCGAATACCTCTAAGGAAAAGTAAAAGAATTTCTACAATGTCAATATAAGAACTCCAGAATGCAAAAGTTTGCTTTTTGTTGCCAACCTGTATAAATTCTTCATAGGATGATAGAAAACTTTGAAAATGTTCTCCCTTCAGAATTTCTTCATACTGAGGTCCTGGGAATGATTGTGACAAGGATGTCATTAAATGCTTCACTTTTTCTGCCTTTTCTTCAGGAATGCTGTTTAAATAGGTTGTCAAACGCATATGCTGCATTGCTTCGGCCACTAATTTATGGGCTCTAACTGCTCTGTTATAGTGTCTACCTGTGAAAACTCCATTTATTGAGCCTACAGCAACAACTTCTGATTCTATTAGAATATCTTGAAGCCCGGCATCACGAAAACGCTTTCCCAAACACCCAAGAAAGGACATTGCTGTATGAAAAGCACCAAGTCGAATCACCAATCTCTTCATGAAATATGGATTTCTCCATCTAATTAATTGTGCCTTTGAATAGATTGCTTGATCCATTACAATAACAAGAGACTCTAACTTGAGTTGATCTGCAATGTCAATGCTTTTTTTTAGAATTGTAAGAACTGTATCCATTTCTGTGGGGCTAACATCAATTACGGGTAAATAACCTATGGTAGATTTTGATGCAATCTCCCTTTTGCACAGGAGTTGGTTAAACCCAGTCCAAGATGGTAATATAATTTCACTGCCGAATTTTGTGATATAGTACGCTATATCAAGTTTTAGAGAATTTTGCAGAAATACACGATCTGAATGAAGTGAAACATGTTCAGCAAATGGTAGTGGGCCATCTCTTCTTCCACCGGTGTATGTAGCCAAATTTACTTCTGGTGGTTCCAATGTTCTTTTCCGTGTTCTTTTGAGTCCTTCTACTGCAATCTTAGATGCACACGGTTCGACTAACATATTTTGTATTATTATCCCAGTTGTGTTGTGTGTTGTTCCATGCCCAGATAAAGTTTCCTCACCAAAATCATTATTGTCCCAGACCAAAGTTGTTGGAATACCTGCCTGGATGGTGGATGGAATAGAATTTTCTCCACGATTGATTTCAAGTTCAGCTAGTGCTGTATCATGATTTAAAACCACCGAATGAGAAACACAATGTCCCAAACCATTCAATAAACCAATCACTTGGGCAGATCCAGACAGATGGCGTACAGCCATACCAAGTGATAAATGTTTTGGCATTAATGTACGTCCGTTAGAAGACACAAATATAATGTCTTGTGAAATAGACAAAATCTTTCTATAGACGGATGCAGATATGTCCATTATTTTTTCTGTGCACAAATCTTCAGATGCCCCAACTATCCATGCAAGAAAGTTAAATAAAATATGGGGCACCATCTTTTCAGCCTCCTGCAAATTTAATGTTTCTGCTGTTGGCGGCCATAACGAAGGAGGTTTTACTTGTTGAATAATATTTCTCAGATCCATAGCTGTTATGTACAAGTTAGAAAGAGGATTTGGATCTGAGCGTACATGACTTGTTTGTTGGTTTGTGTCACTTTCTGACGACTCTGTTTCACTTGGAGTTGTGGTATGTGTTTCCTCATGGAGTACTGTTTTTTCCTCTACAAGAGAAGACACTGTAATGTCATTTACATACACGATGTCACCTTGTGATCTCATTTTAGGAGTGATGAAGCATAATTGAGGAAATTTTTTCATTAATCTTTGTTTTAAATATCCTGTTTTATATAAATGCGCATCAACTCCATGTGTTTCTTTAATCTGTTTGACAAACAAATCTTTCAATTTTTTAAGTCTCATGATTTCCTTGTTTTCGATAATCCTTGTTTAGACTAATTTCGCAAAGACCTCAAATGCTTTAGCATATGAAGTTTGCTCAGAGTGTTCGGTTTTGGTTGGTTTGGTTAAATATCGAGTGAAGTCACGGTAACATGAGTTATGATATTTCACTTCGATTGCTACACAATCTTTATTCCTTATTTGCATGAGGAGTGATTCATTTTCATTTTCTTCTGCTGCTCGTTTTAAATTAGCAGCTTCTATTGTCGAACATCTGACAAGTTTTCCCCTGTTTCTTTTGCCAGATCCTTTGCACACTATAGTTTTTACTTTTTGGCATAGTATGTAAACATCTGGTAAAATATGCTCTGATCTAGCTGGCAAAGATGGTCGATCAAAATTGGAACTAAGAACCCGTCTTTTTTTAGCTGGTGGATCATCATTTTCGGCAGTAGTCGCATCAATGTTTTCTTGAGATGGGGACCCTGTAAAAATAAATATATTTAGGAGTTTAATATGCATTTGAAATAACAAAGTATATGGAAAAGTTCAAATTAAAAATATCCAATCATTATTTCATAAATCCAAAACATTTCATTAAAAATTTAAGATTTTTTTTGTATAGTGCTGATAAAACTTCTGTGAAAAAATTGTATGTTATTAATTTACATTCTACAATTAAATCGTCTGGTGACTCCTTATTAATCGGACCAAGGGATGTTTACAAAATCATGCAATATATTTATCATTGGAATTGGTAGGTAAATTCAATATGCAATGCACTTTATTTTACTAGTGAGTTACCACTTATCAAGGCTAAAAGCCACACGAGGATAAAGGTTAATGGAATAGATTGTCAAGTGACTGATTGTGGAAGTGCTAGAATCAAGAAATGGTACCATAGACAGTTGTATCTATATTTAGAATCATAAAAGAAATGAAACATTTCCAGATTAAAACCAATAGCTAAAATTATTGAAATTATGAAAACTGTTAAATAGTAACAGCATTTGGCTAAGAGCAAAGTGTACCCTTTATTCTGATAATACAGGTTATCTTTTGTTTCAGATTTGTGAAGGAGAAATCTTTCTAAACTGAGGCAATTGTAATTTTTGTTCCAATCAGAATACATTTTTGGTGAACTAAATTTTACCCACAATAACACCCTGTTTTGTATCTATGTTCTCGTGGGGGATGCAAGTAAATAGAAATAAACTCTAGTTTTTTTTTGTTTTCTTTACAAGTGAAATTTTCTAAAACAGATGCCAACTTTTATGCACATATTCAATTGTTTGAAAAGATATTAATGTAGATTAACACCCTCATTTAAATCGCTCCCTCCCCCGAGAAGAAAAAAGATTGTACAACTTAGAAGTTTACAAAAAAAAAAAAAAAAAAAAAAAATTAAAAATCAATTAAATTGAATAAATATATTTTAGAATTTAGAGGTGTTGACCTTTTTTCTAGTGAAGATAAATTCTGTGCGTTTTTTTATTGGGAGAGGAGGGGGTAAATTACAATCTTGGCACTCAGACTTAGGGTTAATGGTAAAAAAAATTAACAATAGTCTCCAGGAAATGGAGGATGATTTTCCATTAAATTTATATACGAAATGTTACTCTAAATCCATTTTTTCCTACCATAAAATTTTTCATGCTGTTCAGTTCACACGTACTTGCCTAAGTGAATAGAGGGAGTATAAGAAAAATTGTCTCTTTCCAAATACGTATCAATAAAAATAAAAATTATTAAAAGCTTAAACTTACCTTCGAAAACGTTATCAGTATTCTTTTCTAGTTTTTTCTGAATTCTTTCAATTTTCTGATAATCCGTGAAACGTGCATAACAAGTTTGGTGAAACCCAACACGAGGTGGTATTTCAGTTGAATCACAGCTTAAGTCAAAGTTTTTCGCAATTTCTGCTTGTGGTCCATGTAAACCTTTCCATTTTTTAACATATTCTAAAAAGCGCGTCCATGTCTTCACTGAAAAAGATCTAACATTCAATGTTTTAGTTGGAAATATGCACATAACGCACTCTTTTTTGTCTTTGTTTACAAACATTTCTTCTTCACTGGAGGCAGCCATATTGAATTTTTAACTCGCACTACGATGATTGTGATTGGTAGATTGTAAGGAGTAAATAAAAGAAGTATTCTGAATGGCTACTTTTTTGTACGAAGGCAACTTAACAGTTAGCATTTTTTTGTGCATTAAAATTAAAATTATTTATTAATGCACCATAATCTTGCTTGTGAAATTTTTTTCCATGTTTCTTATGATTTTATACATATTATATCCAAAAATCATGCCCACCCCTTTTACATCTCATTAAAATTAAGAATTTTCACTCTGGGCCGACGGCCTATTAGAGGAGTAGAACTCCTTTAATATGAACATTGAGAACTGGCTGATTACTTTGAAGCGATGGATATATCTATTAGGCGTTCGGACGATCAGTGTATCTATGATGATTTTAGCAAATTTCAAGCAAAACGTATAGAATTCGTTATATTGAAACGTACTTTGCAGAAGCAGTCAGTTATAAACGTCCCAACACATTGCAACCCAAACATGTGGGTGGTTGATATGATACAATCTTACTATCAGAGGTTGGTCTACTAAATCACATCTGAGCCGATAATATGAGTGAACAAAAAATATCGAAAGTTTCTAGCTATGCACCAACGGAAACCAAAAAAGTAGAAGTACACACATGCATCGCACCTTCCTATATAAGTTATTTGATTATATATTTGCAAGTTCGTTTTCGTGAGCTCACAGTTAAACTAAAGTAAGCTATTATCACCAGTTGTGGAACACAGATGTTACGGTCTATATTTACTTTAATTTTGTAATTACAAATTGAAGAAAAATTTTGTAAAAACGTTGTAAAATTTTAGTAATAAGTTAACATCAATCACTAATTATTTACCAAATTTTGATTATTAAGAAGGTTTTTGTTATGAAAGGAAAAACATTGATTCATATTCCAATTTGAAAACATCAAATTTTTTACATTTGCAATAAATTCGATCCAAATAAGTAAGATTTTTTGGACCTTATTAATTTTTAAAGTAACCATGAGTGTAAATGTTCTGTAGGTTTGTTTATGTATCAAAATCATAGATTTTGGATGGCAATCATCCATTTGGATAAACATGACTATGGTGAATCAGGACATAAGCTTCATCATGATTTTGATATTTTTTAATTGCTGTAAGTTTACCTAAAATTGGTGCAGAATTATTTAATTCTGGATTTTGTTTGTATTTTCATGTTCATTTTTATAAACTATGCAATTTACCAAATAATATCATCAAAAATAATTATTACGATATCTTATTTTTGACAAATGGTTAGTGCAACAAGATTGTCAAAAACTCAGGAATAATTTTACTCAGATTGCGTTTGAATAATTTCTTTCATATACTTTTAACACCAAACTACCAGGTTAAATTTGGTGTAATTTTGTAATAATAATAATAATAATAATAATAATAATAATAATAATAATAATAATAATAATAAATATTGTTATTATTAATTGATTTATTAATATTAATAACAGTAGAGCGTTATTTATTTGTGTATTTCTTTCTTTCAAGTATGCAGACGATTGCGCCACGTTTGGTGTTCAGGTCACAGGGAGGTTAAGTAGTCAGAGTTGGAATGGTCAGCTCATCTTGAATAAACCGCTCAACTACGAGAAAAAACGAAATTACCAAGTGCCGCTCGTTGCTTTTGTAAGTTTACTCTTTTTTCTTTTCTTTTATGCGAGATTTACTTTTTATTATCTAGAAGATGGAAGAGACAATAACAGTTGTATTTGCTGTTGTGTTATGACTTCGTTTCTCGGTTGCATGCCTCGAATTGTCTCCCCTCTCTCTGAATATGATGCTGAATTCTTGGCATGTTTTCAAAATACGCATTGATATAATCTATCTACAGCAGTTATATGTGATTCATCGCTGGAGTTTCGAATCTGGACGTGAATAAGTGAAGAAAATAACTGTCTGCAGATGATTATACATACGCACACTAACATACATACACACACACATATATATAAGGAGATAGAAAGAGAGGAAAGAGAGAAGGGTTACAAATACTACTCTACACACACACACACACACACACACACACACACACATATATATACAAACGTATTCGCAAACACATCTTGAGCAGATGACCTTTAAATGTCCCTATATAAAAATTACTTATTGAATTCAAATGAAAATAAGCATATTTTACGTAACCGATGAAGATGTTCTTACTTTCATTATTAAATTAGATAATAATACACAGTTCCTAATTAAACTACCAGTTCAGTCTCGCTTTGCTCGGGTTCTATGTACTGTGTATAACTTTATGTGCATTTGTGTATATATATTACAAATTTTACTCACGTCCAGGTAATCTACATCTAAAATTTCAAGGGTTTAGACCCAAAATTGGCGGAGGAGTTTGCTATAGTCTGCAAAGGTCAACTCTTTCAACTTCGACCTCTTTCCAGCCAAATATTCGCCTCAAAACTGATTAAAACGTTTGCTGCATGTCTGAATCTACTTTTTATAAAATTTCAAATGTTTAGACCCAAAATTAGCTGAATAGTTTGCTAGAGAGCGCAAAGGTCAAATCTCTTGAACTTTGATTCCTTGGCAGCCAGATTTTCGGCTGAAAACCGATTAAAAAGCTGGTCCTATATCTGAATACACTTTATGTAAAATTTCAAATCGGCTTAGTAGTTTGGTAGAGACCGCAGAGGTCATTTTTTAAACATTTTACCCCAATTTTTACCCCTTAAAATTTAGTGTTTTGAACTCCTCAAATTAAAAAGATAGATCCATGTCCAAATAAATTACATCTAAAATTTCAAGTTGTTAGACCTAAAATTTGCGGAGGGGTTTGCTAGAGTTTTCCAAGGTCAAATCGTTTAAGCCAAATTTCTGCCCGAACACCGATAAAAAATATATTCCCAAATCTCAATACCCCTCATTTCAAATCTCGAGTCTGTAGACTGAAAATTGACGAGTTGTTTGGTAGGGAAATGTACACATACAGACACACACACAGACAATTTGACTTTTATAGATATATAGATAGATAGATTAAAACAGAAGTCGATATTATCTATATTACACAGTAAGACTGCGCAAAATTAATTTAAGGTTCAAAGCTGATTAATTAAATCAATCTATTTTTCATTCCAAAATAAATGATGATTGCAACGTCTTGTCAGACGAGTGCCACTCCCTCAGACACTTAAAGTCCATGAGCCCAAATGCCTGAGGGAGTATCTACACAAAGATGATGTTACAGAGTCTTAGCTTTGTACGACAGCTAAGTCTCTCGGTTCAAAATATTGAGATCAAGCAACAAGCAAGAGCAAGATAGCCAGCAACAAATTAAACTGCAGACCAGCTTAATGCGGGTACTGGTCTACCGCTTTATGTTTTTTTTTAAATCAGAGATGTGCTTCTCCTAGAAAGGTTGCCTTCACCACGGCTTACAGGAGCCCTCTCTACCCCAATACACATATACACACACAAATATACACGGTGCTAGTTGGCCGTTGACCCAGAAAAGACATAAATAGAGTATTATTTACCTACTTAAAATGACATAAGCTTAAGTAGTTTATGCAGACGATAAAGAAAGAAATATTCCTAACTTAATTCTAAACGCAGATGTTGTTATTATGAAATTTAAATCAATTAATGAGAAGTATTCTCTACACAAAATTTCCTGACTGTGTAAAATTGCCAACTTTTCTTTGATGGTTCTGGTATATGGAAATCCGATTATTATTATTTTTAAATTAGAATCAGTTAGGCATACTTAAAAAATATAAAAATATTTAAAAAATGTATATATTCAGAATAGCTCTGTTATTGCATTTTTTGCGACCAATTTTTGCAACTGATTATTTTTCCTTTTTTTTCAGGATGATTTCTAATCATTTTTTTATATCAATTTTATTATTTGTATTTTTTTAGGATGGCCGTAATAAACAAACAAAAAGTGTTGAGATTCGAGTGCTCGACGTGGCTGATCTTCCACCGTATTTCGTAAAAGCGATATCCATCTCTATACCAGAAGAATTGTCTCCAGTGAGTTGAATTCCAATATAATCGGTCTGCAGAATGTTACTGGTATTCTATGGCTGGCTGTTCGTGGACTAGTATTTAATGAATTTCCCTAAATAGTTGGTATACTGACGAACTATGTTAACATAAATATAGATTAACATCTATAATATAAATCTCATCTGTCTGTTTAAATGTATGTATGTATGCATGTATGTATGTATGTTTGTATGTCTGACTAAAACTTTCGACATAGGCGACGGATTTTCAGAAAATCGGTAGTGTTTTGAAGCTTTACCCTAGTGGACAACAAATATTGCAAAAATTGTCCCAAAACATTAATTCCTTTACTGGGCACTTTCTCCGGGGAGGGTTCGCTTTTTTCGCCGATATTTTCGAAAGTCATCCCCTCTTTCCGATTGAGTAGCATTAATTTAAATCTTCGTCACTTCCGTTTTAGCGATAGACGCAACGGCATAGACGTCACGTTTGTTTTTCACGTTCTTTTCCTACTTTGTTGTACGGGTTCGAGCCTACCTGCCTACTACCACTTTTTTTATTTGTTTTGCTCAACACACACTTCCATACACTCGGGCAACGCCGGGTACCCAGGCTACTATTTTATATATGGAAGCGGGCACAGAAATAAACAAGAAATCCTTTCTAATCCTACTCCTATCGTTGCATTTCAGTTAACTTTTTGTACAGCGATATCATAATCTTGAATTCTTACTACAATATTCTGCGTGAAGAAGACGAATGATGGCTGAAACGTCCCTATTTAGATGCATGAATTAAATTTACTAAGGCTTAGGTTTAGTTTTGAGATTCGTTTTTGACCCATGCAACATTAATTAATTGTAATGCCTCATACGCAAACAATGGAACCGGAAGTTTTTCCGACATTATTGCAACTTTGCGACACAAAAATAAAATAAGATTGGTAAAATACAAATAAGTTAGTACTTGAAAACTCGTAAACTAAAAAAATACAAATAGTGGAACACGGCTATTTTGAATATTTATAAATGATTTATAAGACCTTTTTACTGAGTAATAACCATTATCAGAGATTCGACTTTGCTAGTTCAAATGACGATTTCCTTTAGATGTGCTTTATATAAATTATTTGTATTTCTATTCATTTACGAGTTCTCAAGTATTCCCCTTAGCTTGTCTTTTCACAAGGGCAAAGTTAGATATGAGAACAACTATTAATAAGGCGAAAACCAAGAAACCCTCTAAAGAAGAACCAACAAAAGTGAAACAAACATAAACATTACCTTAGCTTAGAAAATGTGGTACTTGTGCACCTTTGCCACCGTGCCGGAAAAAATAACATTATTATTTTGAAAGCTATCTTTAACATAGGGAAGGGAGGGTGTTTTTTTTTTAACTATTCTGTATTTCCACCTAACAAATTAATAAATAAAATGTCGTGAAGTTTTAATTTAACCTGAAAAACTATTTAAAAATAGCGCGGTGGCAAAGGTGCACAAGCACTGTAGTTTTTACTATTCTGTAATTTTATAAATTATTGATCATATTTGTGTTGTCGGGAGTATAGAAAGAAGTATCAATAAGATATTTCAAGATAACGTATTTTAATCGTCAAAAGTAACGCTGCAGTTGCGTTACCTGCAAACTACAAAAAAAGTTTTGAAACGTCTGTGTAACGTATTTGCAACGCTGTTTGATTACTTTCTAAACTACACTTATCATACATACAAGCTACCGTGCGTATCTGCTTTAGCCATGCGTAAGGTACACGATATGAAACGACAGTGTTTAGTACTGGCAGTTTATCGTTTATTTTACTAACTGCAGAATCAGTGTCATGAAGTGTATATAATAAAGACAATGTTCGATAGTCGCGGTTTTGTGTGAACTTGATGAAAATTCGAAACTTACAATAACACAAGATGCGTATGCGACTAATCTTTAAAACAAGATAAATAATGCATATTGCAAACTTCTCCAACACTACTGAAGTATTTGAAACATCAAACACCTGTATGTGAACAGAATGATCCTTACTCCTATGATAAATCCAATGGATAAACCGAATCGTAGCCCCCCCCCACCTCCCAACCTAAGTGAACACCCAACAGGTCAAGACATACTTATCAAGAAATCATCCCACTAAAGAGACAGCAACCCCCCTTCTTACCCCTATGTATCTCCCTCCCCCTCTATGTATCCCTATGTCTTTAGCCACACCAGAAATGAAATTCCAGGACCCCCCCAAAACCACCTAATGTTCTTGAATTCCAAAACCTAAGCACTGCCGACCTACCAAGCACCCAACCACCCATCTCTCCTTTCTCCCTTTTCCTTTTCCGCTTTTCTCGCACCCCTCCCCTGACACCATTCTTCCATAAAAAAATTCTTCCATAAACAAACACTTCTGTAAAGTCTGATGAGGCTACTACACCGCGAAAAACGGTTGAGTAGCTGAAACAATAATGTAACTAAACAGAAAAAACGGTGATAAAAAATAAAACGTATATATATATATATATATATATATGCGTGTGTGTGTGTGTGTGTGTGTATGTATGTGTGTGTATTAGAGAGATCCATAGTGATTTATTTTGAAGATCAACGATGAGGACAGATGACATATATGCCGTACCATGTAGTAAATTAATTTTATTTATTTTTCAGGGCTCTCCAATAACGACAGTGTCTGCTGTTGATGGAGATAAATTCTCACCTCGAACTCTGAGATATTCAATATACAATGGTATATATCTTTTTTATTTTTTTACAAATGATATCTCTGGTTGGGGAGGTTATTATTCTATTTTGTTTGGCTGTTTAAAGTATTTTCTAAATGTTATATTGAACGGTTAGTTAAAAATTCTCCGTCATTATAGCTCGGAAATTTTTTTTTAGGTCCAGCTGTAATTTTTAAGAAAAAAAAACAACCGTCTAGCTTTTTATAAAATGTTTGTTTGTGTTTTTGCCTGAAAATATCTTAATTAATAATTGCTCAGGAATATATATATATATATATATATATATATAATAGCATAGGTTCTCGGCGTTGCCCGGGTATTTGGAGGTGTATGTTGAGCAAAAAAAAAAGCGGTCATTTTTTTAAACTTTGACCCCTATTATGACCCCATAAAATTTACTGTTTGGGGATCAAGTTGAGTTATTAAGTTAGATCCATATCCATGGAAGGTATATATAAAATTTCAAGTTATTAGACCCAACATTGTTGGAGGAGTTTCGTAGAGTTCTCAAAGGTCAAATCGTTGAACTTTGACCCCTTAATCGCCACATTCCTGGCCGAAAACCGATCACATCGATTTTCCCAAATCTCAGTACCCTGTATATTAAATTTCGAGTCTGTAAACTTAACATTGACAGAATTATTGCGTAGGTAAATGTACACACACATACACACAGATACACAGACACACACAGATAGACACTTTAACTTATATATATATATATATATTATATTATATATGTGTGTGTGTGTATAAATATGCATATATATAATATATATCAAATATATATATATATATACTTTTAATGTCTTTTTGGAAATATTCTTAATTTCAATGTATACGTTTTCATTTATTTGCTTGAGACTGTTATGATAAAACTGAATTACCGTTAATTTTGAGTAAAGCTCAATGTATCTATTTTATAGGTGCAGAGCATGTATAGTACAAAACTTTGTTGAAATTCCAAGACTTACATATTTTTCTTAAAATATAACTCTTGTTTACTTCATCCGGTATCTCTTCATTAAAAAAATCCCGCAAGGTAGTAAACTATGTAAGATAATTAACAAAAACGCTGTTAAGCTAATCTTCTCGACATCTGCTAACTTAACAAAAACCATAATTGTTTCCAACAACAAGAAATTAAACAAATTTATTAAAATAGAGACAATACCGAAAATGAATCTAACAACAAAAAGAAAGAATATGCCGGGACCCTACTGCATGTCCACTGGAAGGGGGAACTATTTAACATTAAACACAGTATACAAATGTGAAGTTATAACAAGTAATTAAACTAAAGTATTTGGACGGAGCACCGGAACTTTCTTTAAAGGCAGATATCGTTATCACCTAACATCTTTTAAACAATACACTGAGATAACAATACACTGAGATAACAATAAAAGTAACGGTAATAACAACAGTGGAAACAACAAAAGAGATAATAACAAGAATAGAGGCAATCACAAATATGAAGATAGCAACAGAACCAATAACAATATCGAAAATAACAAGAAAAGAAGAAAAACTCAATCACATTGGCAATATGGGTTCAGGAATTAAAGAAAAATACAATTGAATATGAATTAAAATGGTTTATAGCAGGTAGAGTGAAAAATATAAACCAAGCAAATAAAAAAATGCAACCTTTACATGCCATATACTAATGTCCGAAGAAAAATTATTATCCACATGACAAGATTTAATTCACGGATGTCTGCACAGAAATCGATACTTAATTTCACGCATTAAACCAAACTAAAAAAAAACATAAACGAACACGTAAAGTGAATAACCTAAAAAAAAGGAGAACATCGACCATGTAAGAATAATGTTAACATAAATAGAAGAACAAAATGGAAAGTAAGAATACAATAAAAAAAACTGAATTATTATAAAAAGATGAATGAAAAATAAAGTAAAAATTAAATAAGAAAATGAACAAAAACCAAAACGTATAACATAGGTAACGGAAAAGATGTAAGGGAAGTAA
Organism: Euprymna scolopes; assembly: GCF_053919585.1. Lineage (NCBI taxonomy): Eukaryota > Metazoa > Mollusca > Cephalopoda > Sepiida > Sepiolidae > Euprymna > Euprymna scolopes. The sequence goes on from NC_136491.1 coordinate 52,516,707, forward strand.
TTCTAATAATAAAAAATATATTCCATGAGAATGGCCTCCCTTTGAAACTAAGACCTGACTAATAAATAATAATTCGAAACCAAGCAACATGAATATTAGAATAAAGATGCGTATATGTAGCAATAAAAATTATGAAAAAATAGGAAAGAATAAATAACGGGAAATAATTGGAAATTAAGGCTGAAACAAAAATATGGAATATGAGAATAAGGTTTAAAACAAGAATTTTGGTTTGCATGTACCCAAAATGGCCGATCTGTAGCAAAGTAGGGATGCAATCCCTTTGCCCTAAACGAATCCACCAGGTTTATCATGTAAACAATAGTCTTTTTGTTGGTAATCTCGAATGGAATCACATCTGACGAGTTGGTCAAAAAGGAGATTTTTATGAAAACATAAAATCATAAAAATGCAATTCCATCAAACGAAACGGCAGTAATAAAAAGATCCAGGATTAAATACAGAAAAGTTATAAAAAAGAAAAAATGTAAGTCGTTGAATTTCAACAAAGTTTAGTACTATATATATATATATATATATATATATATATATATATATATATATATATATATATATGCTTTCATGAACTTTTATTATTCAATCTTATTGTATTTTCCCGCGACACCACAAACTGTTATTTTTGTTAAAAAACAAAATCCTTTATTTGTCATCGGCTATATTTGTAATCGGGTTGAATTATACGTGCTTGTTCAGTGGTTATGGATCAAGATGTACCGACGATTCTCTATAAGTTTATATTCTAGCCAAAACTTATGTACTGTTTATTTTCCGCAAATAATTTATTGGATTACACTGTAGTCCTGGCGTCAACGTTGGTACATTTTACATTGATGTATACACGTATCCAATTCTAGAGGTCAATAGATAATCTTTCCTTTAAATTCCAAAGGATGGTATTTTTAAAGATTACACTTCAATACACTTTTTGTAATGCATAATTATTTATGTATTTTATTTTCTTCCAGATACTTTAGGGTTGTTTCAGATTAATCCAGACTCTGGCCTCATTTCAATTGTCAAACGTATTGACAGAGAAGATTCACTCCTTGCTCTTGGTTACTCAGATATCTACTTAAAGGTATTTAACTTTAATCGTTTTTATAGCCTTCCATTACAGTACAGTTAATATGAGTTTCTGAATTTTTAAAATAAAAAATCGTTTATTTGCATTATTTGGATTTTTCGGACTATTGTTCACATCTTGAGTGTTACTTGCACAATTTCTCGGTCGATGTAACCTCCGACCACAAGGAACTGTTGCGCAGTGCATAGAGTAATTGAAATTCAGTTGTTAAAGTTACACTTTCTAAAGGGTGAAGGTTCAATCCTCAGTGTTGCAACCTAAAATACAAGTGCAAATACCTTAATACATACCCAGTATTAGCGGACTCAGAAGAGAAAATTCTATCGTCGTGGATTAAATAAAAGTTTTCGTTCGAAATTCTTTACAAATTCCTAGACAAACAGAAAGATTACTGAGTTCAACAAAAATATTCCCGAGTTTGACAAGATGGATCTGAAGAAGGCTGACGGTTACATCGATCGAAACTTTGTGCAAATAACACTAACTATGAGAACAGTGGTCGAAAAACTCAAACAATACGAATAATATGCATATTATCCGTCTTTGGAAATCTTTTGGTGTTTTCAATATATTTATTTGTGGGCAAGAAACTTAAATCTATTCACGCATGAAAAAAGGTCGACAACAAATTTATGCTAAGACATCCATACAAAAACGAAAGAAGTAAACAGTTACGGTTATGTACATAATTTTGAAAATTGCTCGACACAAGGCGTGAATCCTCTTGACGTAAGAAGCGTACAAGAACGAAATATGTCTATCGCAAAGACAAAGATTCATTTTGATTCTGGTCTTGAAAAGACAACGGCTGTAATTAGGAGGAATACAGTAATCACGAAGAGAATTCCACCACTTTACAGTTTTAGGGGTAAAAACTACTAGAATAAGAATCTTTATTGCGATTAGGTATCAAAACAGCGGAGACTATTAAAATAACGGGTCGAACGAGCTGGAACCAAAAAATCAGAAAATAGATCAGACAATTCTGAAGAACATCTGGCATTATAGTATTTACAAAAACGACTGACACTAGCTGTGTGTGTGTGTGCGAGAGAGAGAGAGAGAGAGAGAGAGAGAGAGAGAGAGAGAGGCTGTAGTGAACAAGAAAAAGTACGACCAATCAAATAACATTGTCATTAATTATAAAGACTGCTATTAGAGGGTCATGACTGTTGACACCAATATAATATCAAGTATTTCCCCTTAGTGAAGAATCGGTCACTTACGGGGTTAAAAATTGAAAGTGAAAAAAATAGTTTTGCAGATATTTGATGCTGATTATGTCCACAGATCAATATAAATATAATATGGCTACTTCGATTCTCTGAAAATTAAAATGCTTCGATGTCCAATTTAATGCCTAAATAGTAGTATATAAGGTATACATATATCCAAAACACAAAAAAGTCTATCGCAAGGATAGACAAACAATATACATTCATCAATTATTTTTTATAATATACTTCATCGAATATCTTTGTATTAGACGAAAACGCGGATAATCTTCCTAACATGCTTACTTAGTTGTTTCATATATGAAACATTTTGACAACAAAGAGAAAAGCCAAAGTATCAGTAATGAGAGTATCAACATTATAGCAGCATGAGAATAAAACCCTAGTTTAGATTATTTGAATGCCTAGAATTTGCCATATTCCTGCATACCCATCTTTATAGTTCTTTAATGTTTTGTTAGTTTATAAAAATAGGATGCATTAATTTTTGGACGAACCATGGTATAAGTTGTTGTTATCGGGAATTATTATTATGCATATCTTACAGAGATATGTGATTGATGGTTTTGTGTGATTGCTACTAGCGATTATTGGTTTCACTGTTCAAGTGCTATTGTAGATGTTTTATTTAGTTTACCGGGGAAAATGAGTAAAAGTTCGTAAATGTTCGTAAATAATTCAGGTAAGTGTTGTGTTATTTACACCTGTTAAAAAGAACCGTTTGTCTACAACTGTTTCGATACGTCCACGTCAATCGTTTCCTGTTAAAACTGTTGCATAAATGTTAAAACATACACACTAATGATACGACGTATATACATACACGCATTTACACATACACTCATATACAGATAAAATATAAAACCCAACTATTCAACATCGTCGTTATGGAACATATTCATATACACATACTACAGAATGAAAAGGCTTGATTGCAGTCATCTGTATGAGAAATTTAAATCATATTATCGACTAATTTTCTCTATTTGTAGGTCCAGGAAGTAATAAAGACAAACCCGTTTGAGCTAGGGAATTCCCCCTCAACTACAGCCACTACTACGATTCGTGTAAGCATTTTGGATATCAATGACAATATACCGACTTTCACCCAGCCGAGGTACATATCCACAATTCCTGAAAATATAGCCACTGACAGAGGAGTGCCAAATCTACTGATGACTGTCATCGACAAAGACGCGGTAAGTATAAGGCGATTCAAGGCAAAGACATCATTCCGCTTACCCAATAAATATCTATGATTTACTGCTCCTAGTAAATGAACAGAGAGCATTGATACATGAATCTGAATTAAATATTCAATTAGCCACTAATTATATGTACCTAAAACACGACTCCGAATAAACACTTATTTTAGTTAGTTAAACTATACAGAATTGATAATTCGAAGTAGAGTTCTTGTCCTGATTTAAAGTAAGATACGTTTTAATATTATGCTTTTATTTTGAAAGAAACTTGTGATAATTAAGATGCATTAATAAAACGTCGTTTCGGTATTAAAAGTTTAATATTCCCAAATTTTAATATTCCCAAATTGTTCGATAACGGAGTGGTAGAACGTGAACCATTGATCAATTTTCGTAACTCTCGCTTTTCGCTACCTTTTTTTTTTACTCCTCAAATTTCATGAGATCACGGACAACGGTCATAGAATTGCTGATTTAAATTGATCAAACGTATAGAAAAAATAGATGCTTTGAGTATTTTCTTTGTTATTTCCCTTATTGCCATGTGTCAAATTAGTGTACTGGCAACAATTTTACCTGGAATGAGGTTATCCATCTGACAAGTTTAAGCACCCTTAATTTGAAAAAAAAGCCTGCTCAGAAGATTGTTATATTTACTGTTCTAATATCTGCTCGCCTTAAGCGGTGAATGCCAAGTAGACTATCGCTGTTATTTGTAATAGGAACGAATTATTTTTATTTTTTAACGCTGGTTTGATTTTCCTCACTTTCCGGATTTCTATTACATCTTTCTGTGATGGAAAGGACTTAAATACGCGAAGTATAAAAATAGTAAAAATGAAGCAACTAGATCTGAAAGAAAGAAAAATGGTCAATATCTATACGCTTACAATTAGTGGAAAAATCACCATTAATTTGAGATGATTTTGAGTATAAAAAAATCTTTATCGATGGCCAACTATTAATACAATTACGTTGGGATGAAAAAACCATTACGAAAACACGTCGTTAATATCTTTGGATATAACATGTTCCACCGAATAATATGATTAGAAAACAGAAAATATATATTATATAGAAAAATATATACAACAAATAAAGGTATAAACATATATAAATGCTGGACACACTTCAGCTTTTTTCAAGTCTGGTTGGTTAATATTTAATGAACACTGTATATTGCATCATAAAATGAATGATGCTTTATAAATGTTTGAACATTACATCATACATTATGTATATCTTACAGAGATATGTGATTGATGGAGGCCGAAACAATTTATGCAAATAAAATATGTTTTTAAATGCATTTACGAAAATATGTTCCCTATATTTGTTTATGTTGACATAATATTCCAATATTATATTACAGCTCTATTTTTGCACTCTTATAAAAGCATTTGCGTTATAATATTGATATTTAATATAATATTATATATATATGTATATATATATATATATATATATATCTATTACTTAGACTTCATTCGTTAATTTGTAAATTAGAATACATCTTTTACGATATTATTCCTTTGTAACTACAACATAAGTCTCTTTACTTGTACATTATTATTATTATTAATAATAATAATAATAATAATAATAATAATAATAATAATAATAATAATCAACATTAATTTTATTTTTGGTAGATGTAAAAGGTATTATCCTGTTCTCTAATTAATCCAGGTCGTGTTCGTCATGTTTCGGGACAAATACGCTTATTTCAAGTGACGTGCCGAATAATAATAATAATAAAATCCTATATCTGGAATAGTCACCGAGACATGAAATATTGAAAAGTGGTGAATCAACGAGAAAAAAGCCCGAGTAAAACACATAGATAGCTAAGAGTGAGATAAATAACGTGTTCAATGAAATCTATATGATAATTAATTACAAAAAAGCGAAACGAGTTTTGTCTTCTTAAAATATACCTTAATGCCAGAAGTAAACGATATACTGTTTTTTTTTTCGAAGTTACGATTTTTCTTCTGTTATTTTCGTTTTCACAGGGCACAAACGCAAACTTCGTTTTTGAAATCGAAAAATACTTCGATCGATTTTATATTCATCCAGCATCTGGAGAGGGTATTTCGACAAATGCAATTCGGATAAAGAATAGCAGTCTCATTGACTATGAAAAAGGCCCTAAAATATACGAATTTAAGGTAAGTTGAGATTTCAAACATCTATAATTAGATGAACTTAGTCATCGTTGTCCAAGATGCATTAAAGCCGTTCTATTTTTAATTCTTGTGTGTTTGCACATTATTTACCGTTATATTATTAACTTCTGTTATATTCTTCAACTAGCAGGGCACCCGGCATTGCCCAGTCGTAAAATATGCTTACATATGATATTTTTCTTAATGTAGATTCGTATCTATTATTATATTATATTGGACCCAATATATAGCAATGATTCAAAGATTTTGAAAAAAATTACTTGTGCGCTACAAGCGCGAACCAAAACTAAAATGACTGATACATTTTTTGTTACTAACCAGAGTGCCCACTCCTGGGGAACTGCTTTCCATTAAAAACTGGTTTCAATTAAAAACCGGCTTTGTGTCTATCTCTGCCTTCGCGAGGAGGCAAGTAAATAATGAAAACTAATTTATTTACAACTTTTTTTTTGCAAAAAATCAAGTCAGGTAATTTAGTTATATAGTACAGTTTACATCTGTTTAATATAGCCGCCTTTAGCCTCAATACCGCTTCGATACGGATCCGGAACTGGGAGCATACCTTTTCCACAACCGCCATCGAGAGCTCGGTTAATCGGGATTATCAGGCTAACTTTTGTGTTGCGGGAGGTCATGTGCCTGATGTAGTAACAGATGAAGTAGTTAAGCGGGTTAAGGTATGAGAAGAGGGGACAGTGAGAGAAGAGTACAAAGTCGTAGCACTCCTTCTGAAACCAAGCATGGGTCTCTTTTGACTTGTGGGTCGATACCAGTTCCAGTTGCCACACCGAAGGTTTGCCAGCGGTCACTTGCTTGCATCAGGGGATTCCTACACTCTTCAGTACACCTCTGGTGTGGACTTCATATAGAATATAGGAATTAGTTGGTTATAACTTTTGCGTTGTTGTCATCCTCACTTGAAATCACAGCAAAACCATTACTGTGCCCGGAAACTTCATTAAACTGTGCCCTCAAGCGACGAACCGTCCGAGTTTGCATTGTGAAAGTGCTGGTAATAGTTCTATTTTCCTTATTTTGATCGGTAGAAAGAAGGAGTTGTACAACAGCTCATCTCCGATCTCGCTCGTTGAATATTGTGCCACTTTCAGACATTATAGAAGTCTCATATCGTTTTGCGATTTGTACACGACTGGTCACCTAGTAGATGGTCTGCAACTAAAAAGAAAACTGGCTTTAATCGAACAGAAATGGAATTATGTCATCTTTTTCAAGGCGACAATTTTATCGTTCCATCCTGTATATATATATATATATTCATACTTAGATTTTTAATCGACTTTTTTATAGTTTTAAATTTCCATCACTCGATACAATTTATTGTATATTTAACTTTCCGCATATTTACTTTCAATTTTTCGCTCCTACCCAGTTTTATTCAGAGGATTCGCAGTCGAATCGAAAGCGCTCGTTATAACTATTGAAGTTTCATTAATATTTTCGATTTTGATATGAAATCTTATAGGAAAAATACAAAAAAATAAAATAAGAACCATAAAGCAAAGCATCTTCGTTTATTAATGTCTCCATTTTATTGGAGCTAAAAGCTACTGGATGATATACATTAGTGAGATTTACGGAGAGGCAGTTTAATAATTAAAAAATATTATGACAATGTTCGAAAATAATTTAAATATACAACATACTAGTTACTTATGAAGACGGCTTTCATATAAAAGGATGTATTGACATTGGATATGAAAAGTACTGTGTAGTAGGCGGCTGGGAAACAGACCCGTGGTAATATGTTATAGAGATTTGAAGTTTGTCAAAGGCAAATAAAATTCTGATTAATCTTATGGGGAGTAACTTTTCTTTTCAGCTTAGTCAAGCACATTCTACAATCAAGTAGAAGATTACCAACATCTCTTCTGTTGGAAAGCGAACGTAATTAACATAGCAGGTCATTGACAACTAAACTGTAAAGTAGAGCGTGTACATTGTCAGGGAAAAAGTGTACTCTACGCGGTTTCTCCCAAGATGTGGCAACACTACTCCATTTTAAGAAGTGTCTCATGTATTATACATTTTCATGCAAAATAATGTTTTTTTTTCTTCTTCTGACTTTTATAGGTGATTGCTCGTGAAACTAACACAACTAAGAAATATTCCAGCTCTGCCTCGTGTACTATCTACGTCACAGATGTAAATGATAATGCACCCATATCACAGAAACCATATTACGAGGCTAAAATTAACGAAGACGCACCTGCTGGAACACCAGTGACGACAATACAAGTAAGGTTATACTTAAATAAAATATATTGTAAACTGCGTATTATTTGTATTAGTTTTATAACCTTACTCATTTGACATCTTTTTCTCACAACGTTTCCACCTGTTACCTTTTACCTTCATGACGACCTCAAGAATCTTAACATCCAACTCCAAAATCTTTATATCGAACTCGAAAATATATAAGAAATTGTGCACTGAACCCTTTTTAAATCACGTAGATAGAGTATTCCTGTCCCGTAAGTAATGACCCGTCTAAATATTAAATACGTAATTTTTATATCATTCCTTGTTAGTATGGCATGAAGTGGAAATTAAATTTTCAACTTCCATGAGACTGTAACTAACAACTTGACAAAATTTGTCTAGTCGTTAAATCTTTATTATAATAAAAATAAGGGAACAATAATGAAAAGAAGCAGTTACGTAAGATAAAATGGACGGCTATATGCAAATACGCTGCCGTGAGCAAAATGACGTCACGTTAAAAAACAAGAATATAAAACGTTCGAGAAAACGATTACGTTCAAGACGTGAGTGACTTCACAGGGGTAATAATGAGGAAATAAATGTCGTTGTACAACACCCACACACACACAACTTTTCTATTCTTCGTCTATATTGCAGCTGAGCCTACAACGTGTCAGTTCCATTTTTACATTACCGTTATATATATATATATATATATTTATATATATATATATATATATATGTAAGTAATGCTGTTGAGGAAAAAAACAAAAACAAGTTGAAGAGTCTGATACTAAGCGTTGTTTAGGTGGCGATGAAGTTCACTTATGTTTTTCTTCCTTAAAAGAGGTCGACATAGGAAAATAATTTTCTCAGTGTTTTGGAATTATATTATTGATCGGTTGCCAACTTCGATATTACTCTCAATTGATACATTTAGAGAAACGGCTGTGTACGTAGATCTAATATTGTTTTTTTGTCGAATACATTTCAGAATGAATCACATGCCATTAATTTCACATGATATATTTTTCTTAAAAAATACTAGACTTATTCGCGGTGGGCATCAATCAACAGAAAAAATATTTCAATTTTAATTTTTAGTATTCATAACAATATGATGTAAAAATATTTAGTACATTTTTATAGTAAAACTAGCAGAGAGATACGACGTTGCCCGGAATTGAATGATGATCAACGAATATTTCACACTTCTATATTTTTATGGCAATCAAAATCCGTGAAATCGCCCGGGACGAAGCTTCACATGGCCCCATGCAGTAACTTAGCCCAAAATATGTTATTCTACATTGTACTGTAGAGAACTTACTGTTTCTTTTATAAAATTATTTTATAGAAACTTATTTCCAGTTATCGAAAAAAAAAACATTAATAAATTTATGTGGTGGGGCTGAACCTGAAGACCATGTCATGCAAAAAAACAAAACAAAAAAAAAAACAAACAAAAAACAAAAACAAAGCAATACAACAAGAAACGTACATTTTTAAGTCTTATAACATTTTTTGCAGTTAATGAAAAATAATTAGGAAATATACCCGTGGAGTTTGAACCTAAAGACAACGTCATGCAAAAAAAAAAAAAAAAAAACCTGCTATCAATTTACTCAGAGTAGAATGTCCACGGCCCGCAGTTCTGTCATTTTTGCTAAGGGACAATATGAAAAAATCGCTTCATGGATGATAGATGAATAAAAATAACGGTTTTGTTTATCGATACTCGGTAATTATCGGGAGTATTCTGAGACAAAACTGTTTTGTCGTTTCTGAGTATATAAGGAATGAACTCAAACACCAGCACAGACGAAGTTGCATTTATATAATTGTAGAGAAGAGATTTTATAAAAAAAATTCAATGACGGTAAATATTATTAAACACAAGTGTTTAATTATGACGAATGTACGATCAAATTTATTATTTCATGGACTTTTTATGTATTTAAGAATAATTATGTATTTCTCTCTCTCTCTCTCTCTCTCTCTCTCTATATATATATATATATATATATATGTGTGTGTGTGTGTGTGCGTGTGTGTGTATGTGTGTGTGTATACATGTTCAATTTTAATAGATGTTTACGATATAATTAAATATTTCTATGTTAACGGAAAGTCTATGCATTTTTGTAAGCTCTGTTGGTTATGTGACTATGAAAGTAAAAAAATGTTAAGAAGCTAGATATATAAACGCATTAATAATGGTAGCTTTACTATTTAAAAAATTGAATGGGGAGTTGTTTGTACTAATACGTTAGGCACACACAAAATTCTAGATATGTACACCCTATATTTTGGCCGTTTAAATGATACAAAAATGGCCCGTTAAAAACAAATAAATATATAGTTACTGGTATTTAACTTTCTATTGTATAATTGAACGCGTTTAGAAGTTAAAACAAACATTTACTGAGTTGAATCTTGAAAGTCCTATTATTATAATAACCAAACTAACACACACGCATATATATATATATATATATATATATATATATATATATATATATACATCATTCAAACACGGTAGTGTTTGTATATATTTGGTAAAGTGTTAGCGTTACTCATTAAGATCATATTTAAAGCTTCACCGTTCACTCATTTTGCGACCAAAATTTATACAATTTTACAGTTCATATGTCACTTTCTCAGCTATATTTTGAAATGAGAATTTGCAATTTTCGTCCCTTAAAACAAAAGTTATAATAAAAGTACTGGTGTTCAGAAATTCTCAGAATATGTATGGAACGTGAGAGGCGGTTATATTTCTGATTGGCTGTTGCTTGCCATCACAACTTTTTCATTCACCGTTTATAGAGACGAGCCCTTCTGATTGGTTGTTTGTTACTATAGATACTTTTACAACATTTATGATTTATCTCCAGTTTTCATTTTTTTTATTATTTATTATTATTTTATTATTTAAATGTATTAATATAAATCAGCCACAATTTCTATAATGTATATATTATATTATTTTGTATAGACACATGATTTATGAATAAATATAAAGGAAAACCCAGTTTTTAGGATTTTATTTTTACATATTAACAACAATAATATAGAGAGGTTTGTTTATTTTATTTTCTGATTACAACGCTAAAGACAGAGAGATATTTAGTGCTGTCGTCTTATTGGCTATACCTAGCAGGAGACAAAAAAAGGGTAACTTTTTTATTAAAGTTTTACCAGGTTGTCGACACCATAAATCATAGCAGGAATGGCACTAGCATGCCATGTTTCGCTTACTTCGGTCGCTCGTTAATTCTGTTTCTATCTTTTTTCTCCCTTCTTTTTGTTTGCTCATTTAATTACATATTTACTTTACTTTTTCGCCCCAATACGAATTAATGACAACGTTTTGGTGAAAAACATTAACTAAAAGAGGGAGAAAGTGAGGAAAAAGAGGTAGAAAATTCAGAGAGAGAAGTAGAGAAAAAAAAGACATTCTTATTTCTGTATTTCAACCTGATGTAAGTCCCTGTGCGAATATTAGATATTTAAAATCGTCCACACTGAGATCTGATAATTGTAATTCAGAGAAATATTTAGTTGCGAAATAATTTTCAATGTTTTTAACCAAATTTATATATTTCCATCTTTTATGGAATAGAGGGAATTTACAGCTCAAAAGATCTATGATAAAGTTTCACTCTATCGGGGAAAGACACCACAGAATTTTTACCTGGCAAAATACAATCGACAAATGTATTATAATCAGCAATTTGCGTAATAGCAAACGAAATTTCTTCTTATTAGTGCAATGTTAGCGGTCTATAACAAAGAAGTCTTTATACCTTTTTATGATATGCAGCAACCGGTTTATCTGCTTCCGGCACATAGAAATTGTCAATTGCACTCCATATTGAATCTTTTGAAGATGCGGTATTACGCGAACGCATTGTTTTTAAGTCTTGAGAAAGTAGTTATGATACGAATTTTTCGTTCTTCAGTACGATCAAATAAATTGTGTTATGTGTTGCTTTCGTTCGAGTAGTTACTCTTGTTTTTTTATGCTGTTAAATCTGTAGTCGTTCGAATAGTTGTTCTTGTTTTTCATGTCGTTGTGATCTGATAGGTTTATTAATTGTGTCTAGATTTCATCCATTTGTGTATGGTTAGTAAAATAAAGAATGCACAGATTCTGTTTAAATAACGCTGTTCAATTTGACAAAGTTTAATTGTTTAGAACAACTGTAAGGGGGAAGACAATGATTCGTTTCCCACTAGTTTTCACTCAAAAAGATGTTTTACTTGCAGTTTAGCTCTCCCTGTCGAACAATACTTTTTCATCCAAAGTACTTATCTTCTTGTTTTTAGTAAAAAAGTTTTCGCTAAACAAAACTTCTCTGGAGTGTGTTCTCTTTGTGTTAGATAAACGGAGACGAAAAGTAAATAATAAAATTCTTTCTCTTTCTTTAGAGTGACAATTTGTTTTGAATGATAGACGAAAAAATATTCTTTTTAATATATTTTCAGTATTTTTTAAATATTTACTTGGTCATGACTCGTTGTTACATAACTCAGTGATGTATGTTTGTTATGACTTCGAAAATGTTGTTTCGTTGTGTTTTTTTTGTGTCAATGTTGTCGACACTATCTTGGTTTTTCATGAAGATTCAATCAGTTGAATAGTTGAAAAAGAGACGTTGTTTTTGTCAGTATTGTAGATACTATATTGGTTTTTTTGAAGGTTCAATCAGTGTTATAGTTGAAAAACAAACGCTTGCCGTTATTATTATAGGTGTGCTCGTTCGTTGTTTGGTAATATCAGAGGAAAGTTAACTGAATTTATTGGATGAAGCATTTTTTGATTATCACATCTACGTTCGCCTGTGTTATAGCGTGGTTTCGTGAGCACGTACTTACTAATCTTTATTCACCGAGACAAATTAATTTTCTGTTACAACCGATGCGTGCATGTGTTGCTCTATCTATCGTCCTACGCTCACTCTTTATTCAAAAGATTAATAGATACGAGTTGACACATTTTGGAAATGTGCACAATTGATCCGTTTGATCTGCAACTTAAAAATACAAAAAATAGAACCCAATAAACAGTAATAAGTATATATGAGAACTGCATTGTATAACTGTAGCTCGTCAAAACAAAATCAATTTAGGAACCTGAGTGGCGCTATTTCTGCCATCATATCCATTTGTATTTGTTTATGGTTACACGCGACTTAAGTTATTTAAGAATACTGCTGTTACGCACACATGGAGACACCCAACACGCATTGGCCATATTCACGAATACAAAATAAGACAAAGAATACAGGGAAACACATTCAAATCGATACAATTTGATATGTTTCTGTATATTTTAAGTTGTAGACAAAGAATAAACGCAAGTGAAAATAGAAGCCTTGCAATTCTGATCGTTATCTAGCGATGTAGATTATATACAATGCGGTTCACAAATGAGATTGTAAAAAGATCGCTTTGCTAGGTTTTCCACGCCGGATATCAATGATCTAAACGTTTTCTTTCTTTTTAAAGGCATATGATATCGATTCTGGAGCATTTGGAACGAATGGTATACGTTACACCCAATTAAAGGGAATGCATGCAGAACTGTGAGTATTTCTTTTTATATTTCTGGATTTAAAACATTCTTATATTTTACTAACAATATTTAGTGCCAGTTCAGCATGCTTTGTACACAAAAGGCGATTTACACCAGATACCCGTCTGCTACAACGTGTGATTACCGAACATGACTTAATAAGTTAAAGAGTTACCGTAATCTGGGGTGACTTTGGTTCAAATTAGCCACACTATGCTTGTAATCCTTTTAAATAAGGTACACACAAAATTTCTGATGGTGTGGAATTATAAAGAAAGTGAACAGGAACACGTAGCACAAAGGCCATTTTGTCAAATATTACATGCTTAGTAATTGTTGGAAGATATTCTAGGTGGCCTAACCTAGAATATCCAGAATAACTAACCTCACGAGTTACATCTTGAGCGGCATCTCCGCTATTCTCTGGTATTGCTACAAGCCTTGTTGAAATGCTCGTTTCTGGAGCAATTTCCAGTTTTATCACTTGGCGTTAGTTGTTCCAAATTTTTTCCTATATCGAAGTCTTTTGTAGCTTCGAAATAAAGACCTTATTGATTTACTCCGACTGATCAGATAGAATTTGTGGAAGGGGTTTAGAACTTTATGCGCATCAAAAACTTTCTCTATGCTTACCAGAGAAGTTTTGTTTGGTACACAACGTACAATGGCAGTGTTTGTCCTGTTACTATTCCTGCTTACATAAGGCTTGTAGGTTATTTATAGTGTTTATAATCCTTTCTGGATACCGAACACCCTTCATGAAGAGTTGAGTTGAGTTGTAGCCTCTCGCTCCTTGTACTGTTTGATATGGTCTTGGTATTTTTCTGGAAGAAATTATTGTATAAGCACTACTGCCATTTTTAGTAGGCAAATAAAAGTGTAAAGATTAAATTTATTGCCAAAATAAAATATCCAATTTAAAATTTTATGTAGAACTGTGGTGGCCAAATTCACTCCACACATGTCCGCACACTAGTGGGTGTCTTTTGCAATCTCCAAATCCCACTAATAGTGTGTTTTATCATGTTAATTAACTTATTTTCACAGTGTTTATCCTTATTATGCTTAATATTACCAAATCTTAACAAAACGATGAAAAATATTCTTTGCACTCACAGAAGTTTTAAGATATAAATTTTAGGAAAAAAAAAAGATCATGCAGTCAAGCGACCATTTTAAATTGAAGATATCTCTGCAGTAATGTGTGCCGCTGCATCACAATGTGTCTGTAAAATTATGAAATCGTATAAGACCTAGAAATTATGTTTACACATGGAGAGATCTTATATTATTTACGCATTATTACCTTTATTTTTCATTTTTCTTAATGGCACAAGGTCACCCCGGTGGCCAGAGTCACCTCATCTTACGGTAATTAAGTAACGTAGTTTACCACTGTTAACGCAGCTGTATTATTCGCAGTCGTGCCAAACTAGCTTCACCAAAATGAGTCAGTTTCTATGGAATATAAACTTCATAAGCTGTCCCTAATCTAATATACACTCCTGTCCAGAGAATGCACGCGTTAGATGTTTGCAGTTCTTCCAATGAGGTGTCAACGGCATCATGCATACAACTCCCGATATTCTCAAATAATCAATAAATTACTTGTTGTTTTGCTCCAGTGACCTAACGAGAACCTGTTTGTAAACGAAAATGCTGTATATTTGGCTTATCTGGAGAAACGGAAGTGTTTGCTCGCTAGAAAACATGAAAAAGCTAAAATATATCGAAGACGAGAAAACAACTGAAATGAATAAGGAAACATTCAAGATGAAAAATCATAAAATTGAAAACACTGTTATGACAGAATACACGGATTATTTGTAAAACATCCTTAGCTATATGAAAGACTAATACAAGTTCAAAGATAAAAAACAGGGTACTCATATATTTGGATGAGGAAACTGCAAGCAACTACCGACATGCTTACGAACGACATTAAAAATTTTAACGGCAAACCTAAGAAAATAAATCTACTAGTCCCTTCGTGTCAGTAAACTATTCTCTGAAAATCATAGAGGTTGCCGGACAGCGACAAGTGCAGAATATAACAACCGCGATCGAAAAGCCGAAATATACAGAGCAGAAAATAACATAGCCGTGCCATAGATCGAATACAAGGAATCGTATTATACTCTTTAAACAGCATGGGTATTTGGCTGCTTATAATATACATAATATCTGTAATTATAAAATTGATCAAGAAAACAGTGAAAGCAGGCTCACTCAACTAGCAGCTCATGACAGAAATATGCTCTGTATGCGATAAGATAAAGAATGTTTTCCAGGACCACCGTTTACCAAAGCAATGATGCTACCTAATAACATGTAAGTTAAACGTTCGACAAAACTTTACAGATAAAAAGAAACGGAAAATAAGAATCTACACAAAGTTATATGCAAATGCAGAAGGAACTAGAAAATTTAATCTTCAACAATAACATTTGAATTGAACACAGCACCAAGACGTTCACTATTTAAGATAAATAAACTAAAACCAAATAACCTCATCAAGTATACCATTGCTCAAACTAGAAATGATAATGGCACCTGACGAATATTAATGTGGGAGTTCAGGAAATCAATAAGATTAGACAAAAATATTTTGAAAAGAGAACGCTCAAAACCACATTTTCGAGTAGAAAGAGGGTACAAGAACATTTTATATCGGAACCCTTGATAGACCTGATAACAATTCAGTAATCAAGTCTATTTTTTTACTTTTTGTTTCATTATTTTTAAATTAAAATCAAATTTCATTACATATGTTCAAGGTAGGTTTTCGGCGCACTTAATTAAATTTTATGTAATAAAATTATCATATTTAGTGAAATCCGGTAGAAAATTTTCTTTCAACATTTTGTATAATTTACTATTAATTATATTCCTTTTGAAATATTAAATCATATTCTTTTTGAAATATTAAATTATATTCCTTTTGAAATATGAAATTATATTGTTTTTGAAATATTAAATTATATTCCTTTTGTAATATTAAATCATATTCCTTTTGAAATATTAAATTACATTGTTTTTGAAATATTAAATTATATTGTTTTTGAAATATTAAATTATATTCTTTTGGAAATATTAAATTATATTCTTTTTGAAATATTAAATTATATTCCTTTTGAAATATTAAATTGCATTGTTTTTGAAATATTAAATTATATTCTTTTGGAAATATTAAATTATATTCTTTTTGAAATATTAAATTATATTCCTTTTGAAATATTAAATTATATTCCTTTTGAAATATTAAATTATATTCTTTTTGAAATATTAAATTATATTCTTTTTGAAATATTAAATTATATTCTTTTTGAAATATTAAATTATATTCCTTTTGAAATATTAAATTATATTCCTTTTGAAATATTAAATTATATTCTTTTTGGAATATTAAATTATATTCTTTTTGAAATATTAAATAACTGCCAGGGCTAACAGAAACATAGCTCTTTCTTCATCATATAATACATAATTTAAAGTGGCAGCGAACCATTTCTTGAAAAAAAAAGTAATATACCTAATTACTTGCTTCATAAAAATTGTGACAATCTAATTTTTATAGCATAACATTTATTTTTGAAAATTAATTTTAAAATAAGTTAAATTGGAATTTAATGCATTACCAACAGAATATTAATCAAAATCAATATATTTACTGATCGGACGATTCAAGATATAAATGTCGAAAGCGCAAACTAGCATCAGATGATATATTGTAACACATTTCTTTATATACATTAACGTTTCGCTCGTCTGATTTCATCGTTTTGGGATTTTAATCATTCGGATTTGTTAATATAACTTTTTTTCTAGAACGAAATAACTAAACTTTAAATATATTAAATACAACGTGAATATATCTGATTGATCTAAGAAAAAAGTAAAAAAATCAGTTAAAGATTAGGGACCGAATGTGGTACAAATAAGGATATGCACAAACTTTTCCAGATAGAAAACGAGCGGCCTCCAAATTGTCTAGTTATAGATATGTGACACAGATCTATTCAGGAAGATTTAACCGACCACTCCCTTTTATAGGGTAATAGATTACTTAAAACTTTACAGGTAAACATTATCGATCTCAGTCTTTTCTACGCAAAGGAAATCATCTTCCTATATTTCAGGTGAGGGTAAGCAATCGTAGACTGTTCGAAGTTACGATACGTGATATAAGATATTTTAAGTAACCCCTACTAGCTGACGAAGATTGTTTATATTAAAAAAAAAATAATGTGTCCTAGTTCAAGTTAGGGCTATGAAGTTTTCTCGCTAAATATAAGCTACCACAAAGATGGTAATTGAAGATAAGCAACGCTTCTAGTACAGTATAAATATAGATTTAGCTTATCCAAAGTAAGAAAACAGATATATACGAAATGTACACTAAGTTTCTGGAATTTTATCATTGTTGTTAGAGTCGGAATTCATTGGAATACTTCAATTAAACGCGAAACTATCAGATGATAATTTATAAAATAAACACGTTTAACGTGTTTTATCTGTTCATCAAATGTTGGTTTACGTGGCTAGTTATGGAATGAGAGCCAGAGGGAAGAACAGCGATAGGGCAATAATCCCTCCCGGGGATCAAAATTGGCGTTGCATCCAATCATAATCAAGCTAGCCACTTTTCTAATATTATTTCTCAGTATTAGAACTTTGGGTCCAATAATCAAGATTTCACTTGCGCTATTACATGGCACCACCAAACCTTTTATGTCACTATTGATATTTTATTTACATCCGCTTTATGACATTAGAAACAAGGCTAGTTTGGGTTGGGTGGAAGAGTTTCTGTAGAACGAACTTTATTTGAACTTGGAGCAACTAAGTTTCCGGTTCAAGTCATTAACAATCTAGCCACCACGCAGACAGTAAACAACGCAAAGAGTTAACAACGCTGTAGTACCTTGGTTGCAAAAATTTCCTTAATAAAATCCATCTGACGTTTGTATATTTATAAAAGGGAACCAAAATGGATGGAGATGTGATTTATGCTTAAAAGAAAACTAAATTGAATATGGCTATCTGGAACATAAGAGCACGTCTTGATATAGAAAAGTAAGTTAATCAAGACCGGAGAACAGCTATTTCTGGCAGTGAACTAGCTAAATGCAACGTGAATATTGATACTTTATCTGAGACTTGTTTCAGCGCAGAAGATCTACTTACTGAAGAAGGTGCGGGTACAATTTTTTTTCTGGAGACACAAAGCAAATGAAAAAGAAATTATTTTGCTATCAGTGCAAGTGTCACTTCACAGAGGAATCTTGTGATATAAGTGCTCCAATCCAGTTACTGAGATTACCTTTATTCTATTTTCATTTCCCATTAGTATATGCCCTTTATTTGGTTAGTAGTCAGGATGTCAAAATGGTGTTTTTCAAGATCTATGAAATTGGATCAAAGGCATACTAAAAGCGAGTGAGATTTTGTAATAAAATTACTGTATTTATATATATTTATATTCTATTATTCTATTATATAAATGAAATTATTATTTCTGCCTGTGTATCGAACTTAAAAACCTTACATCATCAATTTTCAGGTAACCACGAAGTGGTTATGGTGAAAACAGTGTAATGATTATCCTCTAGCGTTCTCATAGTCCAAATTAGTGCCAGCAGCAAAAAAAAACTCTCTTCAGTATTTTTAAACTGCTAGTTGTTAAAAAATCAACATTGAAAATAGGTCGGATATCAGTTACCTAGAAATGTCTTATTTTCTCATGGAATGAAATTCGTATTTATGTGCATGTCTTCAACTTTAACTGAGATACAACAAAAAAGAAACAGACAAATGTCTCATCATTAGCTTCTGGATAAATTGGAGATCTTTATAGTGAAAATTCTGTAATAATTATACTTTAGTGTGTCTATAACACCATATTCGCTCTTAGAACTCAATAAATTGCATTCAATTCTTATGGATATTTGTACTAAAACAACATTAAGCCGAGACAAAAAATCAATGTGTTGCTGGTGCATTCCTCTTTATCTGTGATTTTTTTTTGTTTCCTTTTTTTCAAGTTATTTTTGATTGTATAACTTACGTTATTTTTCCTACACGTACAGGTTCACTCTTAATCAAATCAGTGGCGAAGTGACCGTCGCCGCTTGTGCTACACCGGGCAAATACCCATGTCTCAACTACGAATTTCGGAAACAAATCAATCTAACCGTGGAAATCGTTGACAATAATAACGCACCCACTGATGTAAGGAGAACTTTGGTTGACCTTATCATAAACGTCGAAGATACGAACGACAACAAACCCATATTTCCAAACCCCAGTTATTATGGGAAAATTGCAGAGGGAAGTACGAACCCCTCACCGGAAGTCATTGTTAAGGTTGGATATTTAATGTCACTTTCTTTTAATTACTAATATAATTTGGTGCGATTTTCATTATGACTATATAGACAATCTATACAATCTCTACAATTCTTAATCGTACTGTTTCTAAAAAAAATGCATATGGTCGTGTGAGCCCAATTAAGAAATTTTAGAAAGTATGCCGTCATTTTGTTTTAGATTATTCTCCAAAAATCTTACCCGTACCTGCTAATATTCCATCTATGTGTTAAATATATTATCTCGTTCACAGGCTGTTTATTTCCAAAATATCATTTGCTGTGTTTAAATTTTTACGTGCATTTATCATATCTAAAAAAAAACACGTGTAGTAGAATCACACATTTATATACTTATTTATTATAATTTGGTACATATTAAACATGCATAAAAAGTATATGTTATCCATAATATCTTAAATTTACCAGCGAATTTATTTCATTAATTAAAAATGAATTTGTATCATAACTATAAGATATTAGTACTTTAAATCCTAGAATAAGAAGTACACTCATACATATGTATGCTTTTAATGGATGTCTTTTTTATGAATGTTTGTAATAAGATGAGTCGTCTCAGTAATGACCATGAATGGAAGTTTTGTCACACAGAAGTAGAGAGTGTGAGCCACTTTACATTCAGCGGTAAGTTTATGCCAGGAGGAGCGCGAATATAAAATACGACACAATAGGTTGTCTGTAAGAAAGTTAACTGTCGACTGTAGCATCAAGTGCTGGAAAACATACCAGCAAAAAACAGTCAGTAATAAGAGGATATTTTAATTATTGTTTGGAGTTTCGACTATATATCCGCCACCGTTAGACACAGTTAATCAATCGAGAACAACATCACTCTATATGAAGACATATAAGATATTAATTTTGAGAGTCAAAATAATGAAAAGAATACTCTCTTCTCATGGCCCTAGTAATAAATTATACACCATCTGCTATGCTTACGAGTGTGTAGCGACATCTAAATGCTTATGTAAAGCAAATAAAAAGTATATATATATATATATATATATATATATATATATATATATATATAATTACATCACATATTTACATATATATTTGTATATATATAATTACATTATATATACATATATATTTGTATGTACATACACATATATTTATATACATATATATGTATATATAAACATGTATATGTGCATTTATACATATATATGTATTTATATACATACATATACATGTATGTATATATAATGCAATTCGGTATGTTAGAGAATAAAAACAAGTGTGTTCAATTATTCGCAAAGGAGCAAATATATTTTATTCAATGAACTGTAAACATATTTACCTTTAGTTTTAGGAAAGACTTGAAATCCAGCAACGCTGTGGTAAAGATACCAAAGCTCACTGATTGAACATACGCTGTTTTAATAGACACTATCATAACTTTGGTTAATGTTTTATTATAAAACAGTAGCTATTGGCAGAAGATCAACTAAATTATGTCATGATAAAAGATTATCTCGCTTTTACTCATATTACAATAGCTTCAGTGGTAAAATAACCGGAAAATCTAAAAACATATGTTTCGCAAAAAAAGCTTACAGCATTTTCTAAACGTGTTTCCCGGAATTATGCGTCTATTTCATACCTCGTTTAAATACAATGATATAATTTCCGGACAAAACGTCTCTCACAAAAAATATTCCAACAAAGAAGAAAGCTTACACTTTCCTCTTCAGTACTCTGTTTCTCCTTTAAATTAAGGGTTCTGCAGAATTCTGTTAACAGGTCTCATTATTCGTATGCCACGAATATACGGATCCGTAACATTCTTTTTTTTCTACGTTTAAAACTATTACTGGTACCTTTAGTGATTTTCCACCAAACTTTATTGGCAACTGATGGACAGTAATTAAGCTTTTTACTTTTCACGGTTTACATTTATAAAATTAATTGAAAACCTCCTATAAAAAAAAATACTATCAGTAATGTACGTGACTCATATACGATTTTTAATAACGTAAGAGAATTTTGCGCCCTCCAGATCAAACAGTGTTTAGATGATTCAATTTTTTAAAGCAGAATAAAACAAATAATTTACTATTAATTAACCTTTATCGAAAATTATTTTAAATTATGTTATGTATATCAACACTCATTAACAATTTATACAGAATTTTAAAAAATATATGTCAATTAATTACACGAAATAAATGTCAATTAATTACACGAAATAAATGTCAATTAATTATACAAAATTCTTCGCGTTGTACCCCCGTGAGGATTGACTAGGTTGATGCTTTACGAATCTTACTAAACTTACTATCTATCTCTACTTACGTATTGAGCATTGCTGAAATAAAATAATGAAAATAGATACTGTCCTTTGGGGTAATTGCGCCAAGTTCGGGGTAATTGCGTCAACTAGCTAAAAGTGCTCTTTTGGAAACCACGCATATAAAGAGCGCTTTTTTTTAGTTGGTGCAATTAACCCCGGATTTGGTGCAATCACCCCAACGTACGGTATATATATATATATATATATATATATATATATATATATATATATATATATATATATATATATATATATATATACGAGATGTATTCAGTAATTTTCCAGATTTTTGTACAAGTATTTCAAATTGTCGAAGGCTCTCGAAAATTTATTGTTATAGCTATACATTCAATGAGACGACTGGTCAATTTTTATGATTTCAGGTTCAAATAAACAGCTGCAGCAGTAATATGAATACACCTTACTAAAACCTGATTGTCACAGCTGATGAATTTCAGAAATGCAATCTGGGCGTGCGGACAGTTTAGAAGAACTACATGCAATACCATTAATTTATTAACTTAAACTTGAAAAAAAATGACAGAAATGTACGGAATGTTTCAGATTGCTTTTAAACCATTTTTCATGTATCGGACATCAATTCTTGATTAACATAAGAGATTCAAGGGAAGAAGAGAAACTGTGAGAGATGATGAGAGGTGTGAGAGGAGTAAAGAAGTCAGAGCATTAAGTGTATTGGCCAAGTGAATGATTTTATAAATAAGACAATGAGTGCACAGTTTGATTTCAGTTTAGGAACTGGAACATAATTATTAGTGAGGAACTGAAGATGCACGGGACTTGCCCGAATGCACAACTCAATCCATGTCACAGATTATTTGACCATGATGGGCATCAAGGTATTTCTTCATCCTCCCTATAGTTCAAACATTGCCTATTGTGACTTTTGGTTGTATCCTGAGCTCAAGGAAAACCTTAGAGGATGTTAGCGAGAAAATAGAAGAGATAAATGAGGCTGTGACGTGGGTCATTGACGGGTTTACACAATACCACTTCCATGGCACCTTCCAGAAATTGTTGAAACGGTACAATAAGTCCATTGAAGTCGGAAGAGATCACTTTGAAAGGGAGCAGATTTTAATGTGTTTACTATGAATAAAAGTCCTATACGAAAAAACGTTTTAAAATATTATTAAGGCACCTCGTATATATATATATATATATATATATATATATATATATATATATATATATATATATATATATATATAATGCTCCATAACGTTGAGTTGAACATATTGAGAAGTGAAAAACGAATTACCATTAGCATATAAGCGACGCTCTTTGTGTAAACAAATCGAGCGGAGGTATTTCGGACGATGTCAAAACATCGTTAAACTCACTACTTGTTCAAGCAGCCGCCAATAGCGTAATGGTTAGGAGACTTGACTGCCGTACAAACGGTCGGGTTTCAATCCTGGCTTGAGGTAGTTGCCTGTCTAGCCGCACTGATGAGCTGTGAAACAGCGAAACAGTACTGTATGTGGATGACTATATATATATATATATGTATATATATATATATATATATATATATATATATATATATATAATGTGTGTGGGCGAAAAAAGAAGCAGTTAATCATCCATACACGAAGAAAACAATAATATATATGCACTGCACATGTATAATACACACAGGTGAAGACAAAGTCATAAATAAGATAAAATAAAAAAGCAGATGTCATAGAATACAGGTGCAACATTTTTGTTGCTGACTAAAGACAAGTATTAGCATTAATCCACATCACTATTAGGCTGCATTACAGCATGTATGAGGCAAAGCTGTTTAATAAAAAAATGTAATCTTTAAATATTAGGCATATTGACAATAAACAGAAACAAGTCTCATGCAGAAGGAGACGAAATTATCATCTGTTGTAATGTTTTCATCAAAATGCATTCATTGTCTTACATTTGTCGTTTTTCGCAGCATATTTCTCGTATTCAGACATAGTTGTATTTTTCTTTATGTGAAAACAGCCTGGAGCAGTTTGTGTGAGAACCAATTGAACATAATTTCACCAACGCATATTCTCTGGGATTTTTCGCTTAACTTCTGTATAAACAGAGAAAGCATTGTATCAGTAAATCGCTTAGGGGCATTGGTTTCTCTCAAGAAAATGTAATATTCCCATGACAAATTGCATAAAAGTTGCAAGCATTCCAAAACGCCGAATAATCAGTCTGCAATAGTATCATCTCAACCAATGCTTCCTGAGATCAGCCAAACAGCGTGACCTTTCAGTGGGCATATCTGTCGCAACATGATTGTCTATTCATGTTAAATAATCTACTTAATCACTCAACCAGGTAACACATCATGCCCTTCATGCTCAAGTGGGAAAAACTGTCATCGCCGAACGTTTAGACTGAATTCAATATTAAACAAGCCGAAAAGATTTGATACAACCAAACAACCTAACCTCTATTAAATATGTTATAAAAACTCACATGAGTGTTCGTACATTGAGGTTGATATAAAGAAGACAGAAATAAACTTTCTTGAAGAACAGTCTATTTTTTAAATACATAACTTATTTTGTATGAATTTTTCTTCGGAATCTGTTCGATTAATAATCAAATTTTGCTGTTATTTTTTTTTTATTTTTTAGGCAGAAGATATAGATCAGGTAGGTAGTCCGGTTCGATATTCTCTTATAAACGAAGAAGTGCCTGGACTGTTTCAAATCGGGTTAATCGATGGAAAAATCACAGCTACGCGACCTGTAAAAATGAGCGACTCTGGGACTGACAGCTAGTAAGTCGAGCAGTTTTTTAAAACTAATTTTCTCGTTTTTTTTTGTTTAAACTTATTCTAAATTATAACTCTGCAAACAACAACGGAGAGGTTATAACTAACCATTACTATTTTTTGATATCATCAAATATTCTTGTTGCATAAAAATCGAAAACCTATCTATTTATACTCAGCTTAATTTATCCAGAATCATTATGTTAAAAAAAGTTTTACTGTTCGTTTTAAGCATCCATTTTGTAATACCATGTGCGATGCTCTGATATTTTAAATTCCTAGCCAGTTAATGTAGTTCTGGCACACATTACATTATTATCAGATTCCGTCACCACAAATTGAGATACAACGAAAGTTATTATTATTTCTTAAATAAAGATGAAAAAGAATTTTATATATGAATATCAATACACAAAAAAACAAAGAATATATATATATATATATATATATATATATATATATATATATATATATATACATATATATATATATGCATGTATATAGAAAATACATTGCACGAATATGCACCATATATATATATATATATATATATATATATATATATATATATATATATATATATAAGTAGTACATAAACCAGAACAACACCAACAACACCAACAATAATAATAATATTAATAATAGATAAATACAATATTATGAAGTAATAAGACCATGAAATGCTTTAAAATCTGATATTTCTAATTAGTATTATTAAGAATAATAGTAATGAAATAGTGATAATTGTAAAACAATTATGTAATTAAGAAAATTACAATCTATACTATAAATATTTCAAAAAATGGTTTTCTGTTTATTTAAAAAGAAAATGTAATTAACATTTATATTGGCGCTCTCCTTAGCTTATAAGTGCATTTTTTACCACATCATTCTTTTCACAAATGATACCTGACTACTTTAATTAAAATCTTAAGTCTAATAGATCGTTTTAATGAGCTATACTTTGCAACTGAAAATCATACACCCCAGGCTACAAACCCTGTCACGGTATCATCTGGGAGGCTGTAAGGATAATTATTTTTCCTCAGGATAAAAATACATTTAATATATATAAATGAACATATTTCGCATATCTATAATTTCTATAACACCTTAATTTCGCAAGTAAAATAGGAATTAAACCATCGAATGTACCATAACAAGATTTGTATATTGCCCACGCAATTTCATAGTGCCCAAAAGATTAAATGTTGATTATTTAATGCATCTCTATTCCACACTTATCACGTTAAATCTTACACTCAGCAACTAGTCTGAATTTGTTCTAAAAATAGAATGCCCGGCCTATATTGCAAATTGCTCATGTTAATCGGGTAATATACATGTGAGTGCATGTAAGTATATATATATATATATATATATATATATATATATATATATGTATGTATATATATATCTTGTCCTTTTCTATTCCAGTTTTAACAACTAGTCTCTTATTTTCCATGTTTAAGCTTAACCATATTACTTTCAATGCTCGCATTTTCTATTGTAATATATATATATATATATATATATTTATATATATATACTTATGTAATTTGAATTTTATATTATCAATCACATTACTCAATAAATATATATATATATATAATTCTTGTATATGTTTGCATATTTTTGCTTTTGTTTTGTCTTGTTTTTTGTCATTGTTCTTTTCTTTGTTTTTGTTTTTGTTTCTGTCCTTTTTTTGTTTTTACTTTTTATTTTAATTCTACATTACTTACCATTACCCTTTTTTACTTTACTTCTTTTTATTTCTTTCCTTCAATTCTATTTTAATCTTAATAATAATTATGAATATTATTTATATCTCTTTCCACATTTTTTCGTCTCCATCTATGTGCAGTACTATTTGTTTTGATATTCATACGTAATTTTAAAAGAATCTTTTTTTTCTTCGATATAGTTTTTTAGTTCGAATTATCTGAAGACAGGTTTTTCTTATTGTCCTGTCTATTGAAACAATTTGTAATGATTTGATCGAAGTTGAAAGAATAAAAACATATTTTGCTCTACTGAGTATTGAGCACTTTCCCCGTTTTTGGACCAAATATATCTCCCATATATATATATATATATATATATATATATATATATATATATGTATATATATATATATAAACATATACATATATATGTATGTTATCCTTATGTTGTTAAATTCTCTTTAATAATTGAATATTTTTTAGATATCGGCTTATGCAATTGTTATCTTTATTTCCATTTTACAATTTTAGACTTTTCTTTCATTCTTATATAATTGAATTCGGTTTTGTAATTAAAAACTTTTCGGATTATGTAGATGTTAAATCTGCGATATGTTAAAATTAGATTTTTCCGGTAATTGAACTGCATTCTTCATTATCTTTCTATTTTCCTCTTCAAATCTATATATACAGCATATGAGCTACCGTTATTATTACATTTAAACGCGTACAAATTATTCCAAAGAATACATTCTGCTTTTCAGTATAACCATGGATGTGATCGCAAGCGATGGAGTCGCAAGCGCTAGAGCGTCAGTGAAAATCGAAGTATTAGTAAGTAAACAATTGCAATTATTTTCAACATTTTCATTTTAGTCGTTTGCAGAATGACAGTATTATATTTTATTATTTTATTTTAATTGATGAAATTATTACAATTTAAAATGAATATAGTATAAATATGTCACCGTGTGCATATGTATAAATACAATTTACAGTGATAAAAACAATTTTTCAATGTCAATACTCTTTTTATTAAACTTTTAATCCATTTGAGTATAAGGCTTGGTGCGATAAATTGATGAGATACATTTGCAGTTGTCTTGTGAAGAACTTAACGGAGCGATTGAATATATTGAATTAAATGACCAAAATCTGATTACGAATAACGACGCTTTATCACAAGTAGTAGTAAATTGTACTTAAATGGAAGCACAATACTGAAGAGATACATTTGGATTTGATTTCATGTACATAAATTGCAACTTCTGTCTATTTCAAACGAAGGCTTATCATATTGATACTGACGATCTGGAAACTGATATCCATGCTTGAATATTCGTAAAATATGAATGAATGAACGAAAAACAGAAGAATTTGTATAATTAGTATTTATATTAGTAGTAACGTCTTACTCTCAACTATTGATTAACAGACTATTTATATCTTTAAAGTAAATAAATATGTAAAAATCGAAACGTTCTCTAAATTTATTTTTTAAAACATCATTGATGACCGTTAGAAACGGACAGACGACTGTAAGTAAGTAATAATCGTACCCTCAGGGTAGTTTAATAGTAGCCGAATAATAAAACGTAATAAACAATAAGTTTAATGATTATCAATAATCTGGAACAGGTGTAACACTTTGTCTATCTTCTGAAGGCGGATATTTGTGAGTTTATATATCATAATCATAAATATAACTTTATAATGACAATGACAATCTGTTGACAAATTCTGGGCAATTCTATTGTTGGACATTAAATTTAAATAATTATTGTAAAAATAAAATAATATATATATATATATATATATATATATATATATACTTTAGGATAATGAACTGGGTTAGATTACAAATTAGTGAATCTAGCAGTTCAAGTCTTACAAAATATTATTGGAACGTATTATTTATATGAGAGAATCAAGCCAAATATAATTGCTCAATATACCAGATAAGTCTAAGGACATTATTTTAAACATTGTATGCTTTGGTTCAAACAATATATTCTTATAGGAAACAGTAATTCTTTCTAAAATAAATTTGAGTATATAAACGCTAATTACATATAAATATATATAAATATATATATGTATATATGTATATATATATTTATAAATATATATATATATAAATATATATATATATATGTTATAAATATATATATTAAGATATATTTTGTAATAATATAAATTATATATATATATATATATATATATATATATATATATATATATATATATATATTAAGAGATGGGTATCGGCTGAAGAGAACTTAATAGGATTATCTGAAACATTCTTCTATTATTAGGTTTGAAAACGACAGTACCGATAACTTGTTTCATCTTTACTTTCTGTAAATAATTTATATATATATATATATATATATATATATATATATATCCCAAACCTCAGGCCGTGATGGAGGGGAAGACAAAAACTTGCTACTATGGTTTCAAATCATCTAAAATACCACCGAGGAGAGACTTCATTCCAAATATTTCTCATGTGTAATATCTCCCCTCTTTTGAAAATAGGGTACGATTATGAATATTCCCATTATGAAATAATACTTATACACTGTGAAATTTACTTAATGTATAGAACCCAAAGAGGGGGGCATAAGATATGACAGATATTTAGAATCAGTTCCCTCCTTGCTGTTATTTCATATCATTTAAAACGATAGTAGCAAGGCCAAAGATTTTGGGAAATAACACATATTTTATAATCAATATGCAAAACTCGGAAAACAAATGACTATGATTAAAACATTTTATAACTATAACATGTTCGAAAAATACGCTCTGGATGATGGATTTTCCCCTTAATGTTCGACCTTAAGGGCGACTGTGACATAGCCTACTACACAATTTAGCCTTCCAACGAGCTATCATTTGTTAAATTCTGATCAGCAGTCGCTGACGTGGAACATCTCTCTCTCTCTCTCTCTCTCTATCTATCTATCTATCTATATATATATATATATATATATATATATATATATGCATATATATATATTAGAAATGATTTTATCTTTGGTTCTAGGAGACGAAACTGCATGAACATTTCCAGATATTTTAAAGAATATAATATTATTGTATGTTTATAATTTTATGACGATTGGTAAAAAAAGCTATATTTTCAAACCAATAAAACATGCCCACATTTACCTATATATGTATAGTGCTCTGGCAATCCAGCTTTAGTTTTGTTACTTTGGGATGAAATTTGGTTAGAGGTTTTGTCTAACACGTGGCCTTGTCAGGCCACTAATATATATATATATATATATATATATATATATATATATATATATATATATATATGCATGCAAAGCAAGTGAAGCGTCTTTCGAATAATGAGTTCAGCTGTATCTGTATGATGAGTTCAAAGGAGAGCGAAACATTAGTGTAGCCATTAGTTTACCCACGTGGTAACATGTAGAAGATCGGGACCAAGCACGTTGGGGGCCTCTAAGAAAGATTCAGATGTTGGTTTGCGTTGCATTTGAACTTCTACAGTTTGTGAAGCAAGTAGCAGTAAGATAATTTCAAAGTCTAGCTGTTCTATGAAAGAAGCTATTTGAGTAGAAATCTTTTTGAGATTTATGGACCTCAACAGTGATGGGGTTTGATCTTTTTGATAAGCGGGTTTGTCGGGGATAGGTATGTCGAAGGACCACAAATACAGCAAGTTCATCAGAGAAAATTCCATTAAAATGCTTGTAAAACAGACACGGGGATGAAACATTGCAATGATGAGACAGGGGTTGAAGCCTAATTGACAAATTGGGATTTATTAGATTGGAAACAATTTTTTGGACCCTATTCAAGAGGGAGAGACAGTGGTAGATTCACCGCCCCAAATCTGGCAAGAAGATTTCATACATGGGCGAATGTTGACCTTATACATACACAGGATACACTCAAGTGTGCACAGTTTCCTAACACGATAAAGGGAGCCCAATTTTTTTTTGGAGCAGCCTTCGCAATGTCCTCAGTGTATTTATTCCAGATAATATTTCCTGTGAATGCTTATTAGATGAGTTTGAAGGAAGAATTCTCAGGGTTAGAGTTAATTGTCATGGTTATCAGTGGTTGGAGATGTTTCTGTAATTAAAAAAAAAGAGCAATCTAGTCTTTCTTGCACTAAATGCCACCATCTATTTACCTCCCCATTCAACCACGGTTTGGAAGTCAGTTTTCAAGGATTCAGCCATTGTTCTGGATTAGTGTACATCCATTCCTTCTCCATTTATTTTACGTAAATGGATGCCGTTCAAAAGTGACATAATATAGTAGCTAATAGTCTAGACGTAATAATCTCTATGTGGCATCTTTTGTAGCAAATTTAGTGTACTTTGGTCAAGAGGAGAAGTTATGCAATCAAATAATTATATATAGATATATATGTGTGTGCGCATGTGTGTGCGTGTGCGTGCGTGCATGCGTTTGTGTATATGCCTGTGTATTTTCGTATACATGGGTGTCTGCTGAAGTATTTGAGAGAAAAAGCAACAATGCAAATAAAATATAAATTAACTTATTCAGATTTTAATATGTTAATTTATCATTTATCATACTCTATGGGGAAGATTGATGCTATATTAAATCGGAGAAAAAGTTATGCGAGACAAAAATAGATAAATATAAAAAGAAGTGATGTGAAGAAAAAAAAATTGAACATTTAATATTTCTTCAAAGATGTAAGCAAAAATCGACAAAAAAATGAAGTTAAGAAAAACTAATATTTTTTTATAACCTAATCCTCACGGACCAAATCTGTTTAAATTCAATGGTTTCGAATTACAAATATATAATTGCTCTAAACATATTAAACACGTATTTAAAAACAAAGTTTTTCTATGATTAAATTCTCTTTGGTTTTAATTACTTTAGATTGTAAGTTGCCTCCATTAAATTCATATGACATGAATAGCGTTCTATACAAGTATTGAAACTGTTTTCTTAATGGAATTACATATATTTTCAGGACAAAAATAACAACATACCCACTTTTTCACGACCTGATTACAAGACGTGCATTCCTGAAAGTTTTGCAGGAGGTAAGTTTACACACACACACACACACATACACGCACACACACACACACACATATATATATATATATATATATATACATATATATATATATATATTTATATTTTTATTGAAAAAAGTTTACATAGCGTGTTCTATTATAAGTATAAATCCGAAAATCAGAGCGTATTATTTATGCTTTGTGTACAGAAAGTTTAGATGAGATTAGTCATCAGTACTGTCGATTTTAAACCTGATAATTAGGGACTGTTTTAGATATTTCTATCAAGCTATCTTCAGCTAATACTATACTCATCATCGGTACTAAGTACTTTTCTCATATAAACTTTCTATAAACCAAACATATATATATATATATATATATATATATATATATATATATATATATATATATACTAGCCTGGGTGTCCGGCGTTGCCCGGCGTTGCCCGGAGGTTTGGAGGCGTGTGTTGAGCAAAAAGTAAAAAAGAAAAACAATGTGGTAGTAAGCAAGTAGGCTCGAAACCGTGCCGCAAAGGATGAAAAGAGCGTGAAAAAATGTAACGTCTTTGCTGTTGCATCCATCGCCAAACCGGAAGTTGCGAAGGTTTAAATTAAGGCTAGCCAATCGGAAAGAGGGGATGACTTTCGAAAATATTGGCGAAAAAAAAGCGAGCCCTCTGTGAAGGAAAGTGACCAATTGTGGGTGTAGGAATTATTGTTTTTAGCCAAGTTTTCGATATTACTCGTTCGAAGCGTCCAGCTTCAAAATGATAACAATCTTGTGAAAATATGTAGCCTGTGTCAAAAGTTTTAGACAGACATACAAACATACATACATATATTTTAACAGACAGGTGAGATTTATATAATAGATGATTATTTTCACAGCCATTATATATATATATATATATATATATATAAATATATATATATATATATATATAATGATAATAATAATATATATATGTGTGTGTGTGTGTTTGTGTGTGTGTGTGTGTGATTATTTCCACAGCCAAACAACGTCACAGCTTACTGTGGAAATAATTATATATACACATGTGTGTGTGTGTTCATGTTTGTGTGTATACATATCTTTAAATACATTACTCACAATGTTTAGTACTTATTCGAAATACTCGCAGGGTTACGTGATGCTGCCTGGGATTGAATAATAATTAACGAAGGTTTCAAAGTCCCATATGTTTGTGGTCATAGAAATCAGTAGAAAACACCCATTTTGCAATCAAATCGATCGATTGCTTATCTAGTTAACAATTATCGGTGCACCGGAAGGAAGCTTCACGTGCCTCCCAGTAGTGACGTAGTTCACAATACATTATAGTCTATATTGCACTACAGATAACCTACTGTTGATTTTATGAAATATTTTTTATGATGGCTTGAATTTAAGTTTAAAATCCAAATGTCAAGTATTATGTTTCAATTTTGAGCTACAGAGAAACACTCATTTCGAACGCACTCCTGTTATATCAATGGACATACTGTTGATTTTATATGTGTGGCCTTGATATCTGTGCGGTGATAATAGCTTGAATTTAGGATTAATTTTAAAAAGTCAAGGATCTAAACAGAATCATTAATTTCTGTCATATTACAAACATACAATTGATTTTATATATCCGATATTTTGGTAATTAAACTTTTCAAATACACTTGTAATGTTAGGCTTGTAATGTGTTAACTTTGGCCCAAGTCACCTGCTCCTTCTTTTATAGGAGTATTTCCATAATAGATTGTCGATACTTGTCGTAGACATTCCGATACAAGTATTATCTAAAGCACATAAAGTATGTTCGTGTGAAATTTCATAAAAATCGGTAGCCATCCGTGTTAGAGTCTATTGGAAACGAATTCAAAAAAGCACACATACAAAGAGAGAGAGAGAGAGAGAGAGAGAGAGAGAGTTTTTTTATAACCCTAAGTTTATTGACATCTAAACATCTAGCTTATAAAATGTCATTATCTCTACTTATATTTTTAATGCACTTTGTCTGTGTGAGCTTTGTGTGTAAAGGATGTGTAAGTTTGTTCCCTACTGATTCCGAAACGGTTTAGCCAATTTTGTTAAAAGTTTAGTACAAATTTGTTATATATGTCTGAGAGTGTTTTTAAATATTTTCTCTGAATGTCTTCGATAGACATTGAAAATCGATAATTGAAAAAAATCATATTAAAAAATATATAGGTCGATTTGGACTAAAGTTAACGCCCTTCAGTTCATTTGATAAATTTTATCATTGTACAAACAGAAGGTAGTGGTGTGTAAAATCAGCAGTATATTCTTTTACAAAACGGGCGTGTTCGAAATACGTTTCTATTTAGAGCACAATTTAACTATGATACTTGACTTTGGTATTTTATATTTTAATTTAAGCCATTATATAAATAATGTTGTAAAACGAGCAGCAGGTTCTCTACAGTGCAATGAAGACTGCAATAAATCCTAAGTCACTGTGTTAGGTAATAACAATGTTTAAAGTAAATTAATTATTATTGGTCTATCTGTCTATCTATCTATTTATTTATCTATTCAATGATATTCTTAAAATGGTTCATATTGGGAGTTATTTATTGTTTATAGATTAAAGTGTAGCAACATGATTTAGCTGAAGAGGTTTACATAAATTAGCTAGGTTAAATAAACAAAATGACCTTGAACAGGTGTACATGACGGAAAGGTCACGTTAAGGAGACGTGTCTTTTAATTGGTTACGTCCCCGTAATACGCAATATTTTCATCGATAGTAAAACATCTAATATCGTTTGAAACGGATGCTAAACGTGGATGTTCGCCAAAAAGGGCACGGTACACTTAAAATGATGTTTAAGGAAGAAGTTATTTATCATTTAGATTGGAAAAGTAACTTCATGTACATAGCAGGGGAAGCTAATTCCTATTAAATGTAACGTCAAGTGTTGTTATTCTTCACCCCTTACCAATTCAATCGAACTCTGCGTGTCTGGAGTTAGCTTAACAACGATCCTATACCAAGTGCATTATTTTAAATTTCACTTTAAATATAGCCAGCAGTTTAAACCGTATGGATATTAATACAGTAACAAATTAAAGGGGGATTTAAGCATTAAACAAATTTATTTAGCCCTGGGAATATATTGACTCACAGTATAAAGTACTGGGATAATTATACTTTTTATACGGAAAAAGAAACAGGGAATTGAATTGCCTAAAGGAGTACATATAGACCAACATTTGAGACTGCGTTGAAATGGTATTAATAAGGATGCATCAAAAAGACTAGACCTAACGTATGATGACTAGTTATATTGGACGGAGAGAGGTATTATGGTTAGAAGTGTGAGGTTTTGGCCACTACTACTACTACTACTACTAGTAGTAGTAGTACTAGTATAATATATACTACTTGCATCACTATTTTGAAACGGCTAGGTAGCGATAAGTATAAGGTTAATATAATGGATATTATGAAAGGACAATTTATCGATGAATTTACACAGTATAATCCAATAGTAACAGAAGCTATCTAAAACACTAGTAAGACAGAATATCGAACATTCAACAATATCGGTTTGAATCTGTTTAAATTATATTATCGGCTTATAAGGTGCAACCAATGGAACCTTAGAAGCCGTTACCTTGGGGACTATTGCAATTTAAAATATCTCAAAGAAAAACGTTTCCAACAACAAACTGGAAACTGGAATTGATAGAAAGAAGAATCGCAATCGAATGATTCTAAAATCCGTCTTAGATTATGTTTAGTAAAAAGCACGTATTTGTGAAAATGGATAAAGATAATTTTATGCAGTTCTCTTTCATTTTTGTTCTTTTTGAAAACAGACCTCCATTGTTTTCGTCGTCCTATGTGAAAATTTCAATTAGGTATAATGAACCTACTAAATAAGTTATAAATTCATTGCACACACACACATATACACACACACACTATATATATATATATATATATATATATGCATATGCATATCAGTGTGTGTGTGTGTGTGTGTGTGTGTATCTCTTGATCGCTTGATGGATGCATTTATTTTGCTTCTCTATATGTGAACAGGTAAATCTGTGATTGCTACTACTGCTACTGACGGGGACAAACCAGGTAGCAGCAATGCAAAAATATCCTATTTGCTCGAATTCGGTGCAGAGGGACAGTTCACTATTGATGACAACGGGATTATTTCCAGCTCGTTCCAGGCTAGGTTTGATTACGAAAAAAAGAAGAAATATACTTTTCGTGTAAGTAAATTCGATCTTATTATAGGTCTCTTTGCTTTTCGCCTTTCTAATTTTTCTCTCCCGTCGCACTTTCTCTCTCATACGATTACATCTTACTGTTTTTCAGCCTCTCTTTCCCATCGCCGTCATTATTTTCTCTCTCTTTATCTCTTACTTTCTGCCTCTCTCACTCCACTCAGTTTCGGCGACCCCCCTTTTCACTCTCTTTCTCTTTCTACGTATTATGCTTACTTGAAATGGTTCTTTCTTTCCAAACAGGTTGTTGCACGGGACAACGGTTCCCCACAGTTGAGCTCCAGCGTACCAGTCGAGATTTGTATCACGGACGTAAACGACAATATTCCGTTTTTCATTCCTTTTACTACCCAAGTCAACATCAAGGAAGGTGCGTATAATATAAAAGTAATATTTTCGGTTCATCCATTTAACCAAAATATTTGGGAAGGGAAATATTAAGGATGACAAACCATTACGACGTACAACTGCCACTAAGGCGCGCAAAAAGAACAACTCTATTGTGATGATCGTGGTTTAAATCTTCATCGATGATTTATTACGGTCAATCATCATATCGGGCGTTATACTGCTCACTTTTACTACCATTCGGGGGGAGAACTTGAATGCCTACTAGACACTATCCTCGGGTGTCTAAGGTCTCTCTGTACAGTGGTTTGTCAGAACAATCTGGCATGAGGATACTTTTCCATAGAAGTAAACCCTGACCAAATATTCAAAATCACATAGTATTCGCTGCCCAAATAAGATCTCACTATGGCTACTCCACAGCTTTTCTGAGGAATGGTGCACCTTCTCCAAGTGATATTACCTCAAGTAATAGCACAAAGCTGGATACTCTACCAGACTAGATAAATTCTTGTCCTGGAATCCAGTAAGACCAAGAGACCAACATGAAAGATATATATATATATATATATATATATATATATATATATATATATATATATATATATATATATATATATATATATAACTTATTGCTGGGGAAACTTCATATCTTGACACGCTTCTGGGACTAACCTTCATCCTGATCTGAAACGGAACACGTCCATCAAATCTGTTGCCAAGATCGCTGTGAAAATGGTCGGATCCTGTATCTGTATAAGAGTCAGGTGCGCCCTACAATGGAAACTGTTACCATAGCTGGGCAGGAGCTTCTCGGTACTTCTATCCGGTCTTGATAGATTTGAAAACTACTTTCGAAACCTTGTAGGTGATGCTTTTTTTTCTTCCCTGCAACCTCTTTTCCACAGAAGAGACGTTGCGAGCCTGTCTTTGCGCTATCGCTAATACTATGGTAAGTAGTTGTCTTAACTCCAATCTGCGGTCCCATTTTGCCAAACTTTCACACAAAACCCTCGAGTAGCTACAACCACTAGATATGATTTTCCCCGCTCTCAACTAAATGTAAGCGCAGAGTCCATGAAAGCAGCTTCATTCCTCGAACTGCCCTTCTTTGGAACACTGTTCCCCTGGAATTCTTCCCGGCTAAATACAACGTAGTAGCCTTCAAATTCAATGTAAAAAGTTCCTGTTAAGTCGTCCTCATAAATAGTCAAATTCTTTCCAATTACACCATTAACAATTACTACACTACCACCTTATATTAATTAACCCGTATCCTCGAGTTGCCTTCAGGCCTTGAGAAGTGGTGACCCCAAAGTAAAAAAAAACAATTAATCTATCGCGATGAAATCTCGCAAATGTATACTTTGAAAATATCGGATGACGTTAATTTTTTTCTGATGAAGTCAGCATGCTATTTCAAAGTTTTGTAAGCATTTTTAGAAATAAGTTAGCAGGAAGGCCTGTGTCATTTTTGCTTTGATGCTAAGAACATATTACTTACTATTCTTACACTATATCTGTTGCTTTTTAATACAGTCGAAAAAAAACTCAACTTTTGATAAAACTTAATAAGTGGTTTATACACATGGTTTGCATTAGATCGAAACAAAATATGCAGATAAGAATTTTATTAAAGGTTTTGCCCCTATAGCTCTCTTAGAGAGAACACATAAGTTAATCGGTACATTGAAAGACACGTAATGATTTAATACCACTTCTATTGTCTTTCCCGTAAATTTTGATATACAGGATTTGTATTTAGTCAGAATATGATGATTTTGCCTTATTTTTTTTGTTTGTTTGTTTGCCTTATTTTATTTAGTTAGGTGTTAATCCTCTCCCTCATGAATAAAACTGTCAGAAGTAGATGTTATACTCGGTAGAGTTATTATACTGCGATTTATGGGAGTCTCCACCATGGGAAGATAGCCTGTATATTAGGGAGAAAGAGTTGCAGTCGCTGGTGATTTATTTGTCTGTCTCTTAATCAATAAAACTAAAATAAATTTCAAACAGATCGTTCAACAGAATTTTTTCGTCTGCATGATGGCGTTATATTCGTTACAAGAGTTACATTTTTACCTACACACAAATAGCAGCAAGAAATGACAGTTGCATATGAAGTCCGGAATGTATCAGCATATATGATAAAAATGAATGGTGCTGAAGAACTTTTCAAATTTAAAACCTCTTCTATCTTTCTTTTAAACGGAAAGTTGAACAGAGGACGATGCTGCCTTGCTTGTTCATGAGGTCTGCCTATGCTTGTTAGCTTGGTTAGTTCCTAATCTACATTGATTGTCTGCCATGGGTGATTCTGCTAGGAATCAGAATACAAGAAGGCAGAATTATGATACGACCCCGTTAGAAAAAAAAACTATATCGACGTCGAAGGGGAGAACTTTAAGTTGGACGGCTGTTGCTACCCTAATTGTTTGTTTGTTGCGTATTTATGGTGATGATAACTTTTGTTGGAATTCGTTTCCCAGTATCATTCTATAAGGAATTGTTTCTAGAAAAATATCAGATACTAACGGAGGGAACCACCTGAAGATTGCCAACGTTCCTAATTAAAAATATTCCTGTGAAACGAAGTGGGTTAGAACTTGACAACCCCAACTTGTCAGGCCGCATCATTAACCACCGGGCAATTATTGCCTCCCGGCTAATATTGGTTAAAGCGTTTTAAGTTTTTAATATTGGTGTCATCCTTTTACAGTTTCAATTTCACAAAATCTGCATAGATAACAAGCCATACCTATGATACGCCACCATCTTTTAATACATATTTTTGTTTCACTATTCTTAGTCATACCGGATTTTTAACAATTTTTTATACAATATTAACAGTTAAATTTAATATTTACATCGTAGTTTTATGAAATAATTCGTCTAAGTAAATCATTATCAAATCTTGAATAATTTTTTAATAGTAACGTTGTTCAATCTATATTTAATAAATTGTTAGATTAAGGATGTAATCTATTAACACATTAATTTATAATCTGAAACTAGTTATTATTCGACAGGTACACTTCTAAATTTATTAAAAGTTCTAATAGTCACAAAGTAATTAACAATTATTTTTCAACTACTAACATAAATATTTTTTAAAAATTAATAAGATTTTGTAAAGTTTGTCTGAATACTTTATAATACTGTATATCTAATCGTAAAATAAGTAAATTAAAATTAAAATAATATGTACGTAGAGGCCAGAAATACATAGGCGGTCAGAAAATTGGCATCCAATCTTATTAAAATTTAAGATGTTGAATACGTCGTAAATATAAAAGATTACTATTAAAATATGCTCTTTTTCTGTTCAGATGAGCCAATTGGATATAGTCTGGTTAAATTAAATGGAGTGGATGTCGACACAAATTCAAATTTGCAATACGCGTTTGTGGATCCATCCAGTGCCATCAACCCAAATGGTGTACCCGTGGACAAGAATTTCGTGGACTACAGAGTAAGTTGGAAGTTCTTCAGATAGATTGTATTCTTATTTTATTGCGTGTGGAATTATTTGCAGCGTTAATCAAATAAACTTTTACGACTTGTAACCGTTAGAATTTTACAAATTGTCTTAAACCTACCGTTTAAGCAAAAATAAAATTTAAATTGAATTCGTGTCTAATGACTATAGATCAAATTCAATGAAAATGTACATCTGCATTTTAAAATGATATTCTCAAACTATAGTATGCCCCTTAAAAACCTTTCAAAATGTTTCAGAGAAAGCTTAATTTGAGAAATATAAATGAATTAATATATAACTAGCAGGACCCGTGGAAATTCCACGGTAGTAAAAATCTTTTAAAACACATCAATAAGAAATTCCTTATTGTTATATTACAAAAATGAACGTATGGAAGCAAGTAGAACAAATAAAGAACTTTAGTTAAAACTTTTATTGATGGCCAATGCGATCGTAACTGATGCTGTTGATATTGTCAGGAAGTGCTGGTGATGATTGAGGCGGTGACAGCGACGTCGATCAGCTGCTTGGAGTGAGAATAGTGGTCAGTCAGCAGGTTCTGGGGAGTTAGACTGTGAATAAAAAAAAACTGTGTGACATTGTTGACATCAGTTTTGTGAAAGTTCTGATGACCCCAAGTTGTTTAATATTTCAGGACATCTTGGATTACATGTATAGGTAAGGAATAGGTCTGGCTTTCCATATTTACAGAAAACTGCCATTGCATCTTAATACAGCTGTTAAAGATTCCTAGGACTTCCTGTAAATGAAGATAGTAGAATAACTGGTACACCAGAATCGCCCTCTTTATTCCTTGCTAAATGATCCATTAAGCCAGAATATTGAGCAGCTCTTGGTTGACTTTGATAGATTTTAATGAAGTTAAATAAGCAACCGTCAACTTTTACATATGCAATAGACTTTTCTATTTATTTTGAATTTTATTCAATGAAGATTTGGAAATTCACAAATATTTCTAAGTCGAATTATTGATATAGATTTCAATTAATGCGTTACAACTTTCTGATAATATAAATATAACACTTTGAATTTTCTGTACAAAAGTTTTTTCCATAAAAAAAAAATTGTAATCTGTTATAATATTCAGATTCTTGTGTATTACATGCATATAAAATGAAGTGTTTCTGTAAATCTTACGAAGTACAGTTAAATTTTGATTTTTCGATAATCAAAATGGTGTGAGGAAGGTTGTACCTATCAAATGTATGTCAATGTTATATAATTAAGTAAAGTTAAACAAACTGTACACTACTTTTTCATCAAATTATGAATTTTAAATATAAGGAAAGT
Organism: Euprymna scolopes; assembly: GCF_053919585.1. Lineage (NCBI taxonomy): Eukaryota > Metazoa > Mollusca > Cephalopoda > Sepiida > Sepiolidae > Euprymna > Euprymna scolopes. Next base: position 52,557,887 of record NC_136491.1, read on the forward strand.
ATTTTTTTTTTTTAAATTTCCAAAATCATATTTACATCCAAGTTAATTTTTAGATTCCATAGCTGTTCCTGATTGGTTTCATAACACACTCACGGTAAACAATATTCTTAATATATGTTACACCACGCTTTCTGCCCTGATTATCATTTCTATGCAGTTGCATTACCTTAAATTTCACACTGTGCTTAGATCGAGCTCTTGAACATGCCACATACAGTTGACCATGAGAAAATACAGGTTGTTGAAGATATATACCAACCTTATCCAAAGTTTGGCCTTGTGCTTTATTGATCGTCAGTGAATATGCTAATCGTATTGCAAACTGTATCCGATGAAATGCAAACGGAACATTTGTATCACTTGGCTTTAACTTAATTCTTGGAATGATAACTGTGGAACCTCTATTAGATCCATTAATTAAAATAGCAATGATGCTGTTTTGATGATATTCTTTTATTTTCATCCTAGTTCCATAACAAAGTCCTTGATTTATGGATAAATTTCGCAGTCACATTACTATTGCCCCTATTTTCACATTAAGTCGGTGAGGTAACATTCCAGATGGAGTTAATGAATTTATGAGCTCGATAGGGTAATTTGGAAGTTTCAGAAGTTTTTTAACAGATTTTGTTGTTGTTGGTGTTGTTTTTTTTATCTCTACATTGCCTTCCCCTCTATAAACCTTAATTTCTTTCAAATACATATTAGCATGTGTACCCGGCGTTGCATGAGGTCCGGTTTGGCCACAGCTGCTATACTAAGGATAGTGATCTACCCACGAAAAAGAACGAATGAAATGGGTTACAACTTTCTCACCAGATATTTTGCGTTGGAATCCTCTCCGTCTAAAATATAAATGAAGCAAAACAACTTTTCTTTCCATCAAAATAGCAGCGAGTGCTCGTGCGACCGTAAAAAAAAGGAAAAGAAAAAATAGCCGGAGTAGGCAGTATCGAACCTGAAACGCGAAATATGAAAGAAAGCAAAACGCTCATGGCAAATGCTTTTGCCTACTGGACCATGACTACTTATGGGATCATAATTCTTCAAAATAATATTTTTAAACATTCAGTTTGCTAGGCGTGCGTGACTTCCAAAAATCTCGACGCAAAAAGTGATCCTCCTTGCAAGAAATGGTTCAGTTGATGACAACAGAATTAATTTTGTTTTCTAATCTTCTGAGGGATCGTTCTTACAGATGATATTCGTTTCGTCTCGGTACGTGCGAAAGTTTTTAGCGGACATACTTACAAACAAATACAAGCACAAACACACGCACAAACCGACGTTTATGACATAAAAAAATTAAAAAATGCTTCAAGCAAACTATATTACCTTCTTAATAATATTTTATTTTTTCCGGATTTCAGTCTTGGTTCTCCTTAAACTCTGGTACCGGTGAAATACGAGTGGCCAAACCTATGGACAGGGATAAGGCCAGCTTGATTACACAGACGATTAACGTCATAGATCTGAACGGAGTGACACCTCAAACTGGAACAGGTACAGTCTTACCATTTTTCAAATCTACACTAATGTGAATATTGAAACTACATCTTTCTACTCTTTTGTTTTTGTATGCATAATCTTTTTAGTTACTTCTGATAATTTTCAGAGATTAAATGACATTTATCTTAGCAACTAGTTGATTTATTTATGCAAGACATAGATATCCTACTGCTTATTCAAGCTTTCATCAAAACTGTTGTTAGTAACCCTTTGGAGAATGATGTTTATTTTAATGAAGAAGTTAACTAAGCTTATGTTCTCTGTTTTTTACAGCGTTTTGTTAAATTCAAGCATACTAATTCATATGTACTATAAGCAGTAGAAGACAAATATTGCTAATTTCGAAAATATTGCTATTATACTTTAGTTATTTTATGTGTATATCTAAGTTGTTTATTCCAAGAATACATTTAGTTTATCAGATTACTTCTATATTTCAGTGTAATGCAACATTACATACAACTTTTGTGTATGATTATTTAATTCTATTTTCATTTTTACTTATAATAAATGTGAAGTAACACTTATTAAAATGATTGACATTGAATTATAATGAAGATCCGAGCAACGCATATTGTAAATAGAATCAAAACTAATTGCATTTTTATTTTATTCTACTCAACAACGTACACCAATTTCCCACAAGAAAAATTGACAAATCAAAATCAAGTTCTGTAGGTAGAAAGCTATCGATGACTAAGAAAACATGAAAAAACGATTTTTTTATATATTACATTATCCAGATATTAATAACGATGTAGTTGTTTCCAGATCAAGAAAGATGTGTACGGAAATATCAGTAGGAAGACACGTGAATAACACACTATTCCCGATTATCAGCAAATTTCTCTTCGTATAAATGAAAACAAGCCCAAAAATATATGGTCCCCCGACTGATTTTGGCAATTTTCCTCATTTAAACCCCTGACATGATGTAAAAAATCAGGGTAAGAAAACCAAATGACATCATTTCATAAAAAATGATGCATTAATTTGAATTCAGTACCATTCAAAACACCTATTTAAATACATGTATGACTTTTTGGAGATGTATATTTACATGGTGTTCGTTTTAGGGTAATTTTCAGAAAGGTCGGGAAACATTCGATTTTGAGAACAACTACCAAAATGAGAGCGATAGTCCAAACAATCAAAATTATTACCAATCTCTATCTCAAAAAATTCAAAACAATTTATCGAACTGGAATGCATAAAATTTATAAAAATTTTGTTCAAATGAAAAAGAAATAAAATTGAAAACTATGGAAAACCGAGTAATGCTGATAATTTTTTTTATTAAATGAAAAAAAATGAATAATTTGCTGGATTGACGCGTTAATTCCTATTTCAGTCACATAAATTCTTTAGAGTGAAATAATGTTGGCATTTCTTTCTAACAAATTATCTCTACTTAAACCATGTTTGCAATAATAATAAAACTGATAACTTAAAAAGAGCAAGTTATAGCGGGTTTTGCATTTATGTCTGACACTGGCCGAGATGCATTTTACAGACTATGATTATTTTCCTAGGTCAAATGTTTAAGAAAACAATTTAATTAAACTGATATAGTAAAAATTGAATTTAATTTGTCATTACTATTTAACAATAGTGCGTGTCGTTAAATAATGTTTATATTAGAAAATAAAATTTTTAAAGCATTTATTGTATAAAAATATGTAATTTATCCATTTTATGGGCGGGACAATTTTTTTTTCAGTTTGATTGAACGACCAATGAGGGACGCAACTTTTCAACCTAATTAGCAGTTAACACTGATGCATTACACGGCAAATGCCATTATGTTTTGAACGACCGATAAGGGGTGCAACTTTTCAACCTAATTCAACAATGACAATAATTAAAACAATACTTTGTTATAGTTTTACAATTCAAACATTTTTTTTTATTAAAATTCTATTTTTCCCTTACGGTGACTTCTTTCCGTTAATTGTATGAATAAAATATCCAGTGATGCTTCAATTCTAAAAATGTTTTTAAATTGTATGAAGAAGAAATCAATGTTTCTTTAAATGAGCATTTTATACGAGGAGTTTCTGTTAAATTGTTTGAAAAAAAAACCAATGTTACTCGTGGGCAAAGTTGGACACAAGGTCGGTTTTTATTTGGAGAAAGGGACGAAAATATGAATTGCTACAATCTAGAGGATTTCTCTTCCACTAACTGAGGATAGTAAAAAGGGTGTGTATTATCAGAACAGATACTACACTTTGCTTTTATCCAAAAGACAAAGTAATGTTGTTTTAATGCAAAAATGTATTTCATTCAATAAATGTTTTTCCAATTATATTTTGATAAATTTTTATACAATAACTTTTGATTTTCAAGTATTTTAGTGTTATTCATTTTTTGTTTGTTTTGTATGTGTTTTGAAAGAAGAAATGATGTTATATTAGTTTTAGACGAGAAAACAATTCAATGATATATTTGGTAGATGTAAAGTTTAGGCGTGATGTTCTATTTTAACATTATTTAGAAACCTACTATCTTACATGGGAGAGGGTGTTTTGTAATTATTCCAAGAAAAAAATTGGAGTTATCAACCCTAACAATCGCGCCGCCTCTATAATGTATGAGTGCGAAACAAACAATTATCGTTCAAACTTAGCGTAGAAAAAATATCCTTCTAGACTGAACCAATTTTTATTTTTGTTTTTATCCAGAGTTCCTCTTTTAAGGAAGTTAGATTTTTCCCACATTAAAAACCGAACTCGTGTCTAACTCTGCCCTCGCGAGGAAGCAAGTAAATAAGGACAATATTTAAAAAAAAAAACACTTAATAATCACAGGGAAATTATCTAAAGATTTAATCTGAAACAGAGAAACCAGATTTTTTTCAGTTTGATAAAAAAAAAAAAATTGTTTGCCAATTTTTAAACCCTTGAGAATAAAAGCAGAATTTTCCAGATTCAAATATTACATTTCCATATGAATATCTATGTAGTCTTGCTTTTGGGTGATTGCTGGCAAAATCTAATGATCGGAAAAGATTCTGTCCCGAAAAGTGTTATTTTTTACGATTTTCGACTAAAAAAAAAAACCGAAACACAAGTTTTTTTACCGTTTTTGACCCACTGGGAACGTAACCGAAATGTTGCCATCGTCAAATATTACGTTTCTTGATGTATATCTATATGGTCTTGCCTTTGTATAATTTTCAGTAAAATCTAATGACTGGAAAAATTCTGTCCCGAAAGATGCTATTTTCGTCCATTTGTGGTCTAAAAATTATCAGTTTTATTCCTTTTGATCCCCTAGAGACAAAACTAAAATTTTCCCACAATACACTATCATGTTTTCAGGTGAATATTCATGTGGTCTTGCTTTTGGGTAATTTTCAGCAAAATCTAATATTCGGAAAATATTCTCTATACCATAAAGTGCTATTTTCGGCCATTTTCACCGCTTTTGACCTGAAGACAAACTAGAAGCACATCCAGAGTCAAATATTACTTGTTTAGATGTATATCTGTGTGAGGTCGCTTGCGGCTAATTTTCAGAAAATCTAATGGACAAAAAAAGATTCTTTGTCCCGAAAAGTGTTATTTTTTGCGATTTTCGACTAAAACCCTGTATGACCGCTTTTGACCCTTTGGGGATGCAACCTTAATTTTCCCATTGCCATATATGTTGTTTTCCGATGTATATGTGGTCTTACTTTAGGTTAATTTTCAACAAAATTTAATGGTCGAAAAAGTTTTTATGACGCGAAAAGTGCTATTTTTGGCCATTTCGACAACTTTTATCCCCATGAGGACGCAATCAAATTTCTTGTCAAAACATCATTCCAATTTTTTGCAATAACGTCATTCCAAATTTTCTCGTAACGTCATTCCAAATTTTCTCCTTTCTTGTAACGTCATTCCAAATTTCAGAGAAAACTAATGAGCAGTCATTTTTGAGAATTTTGCGCAACGAACGGACGAACGGACAATGGTGAATTCTAAAGTAAATTCCAGCTAAGTCGATGGACTGTTCTGTGCAATTCACAAGTAATAGAAAATACTCATTTTTGTATTCAAATCTGAACTCACCAGACAAAAGAGTTTTGCACTAATTGTATATCCTTAAAATAATGTAATGCAAGATTTAATAATGATAAAACTTTTGTCTGGTATCTGTATTCCAATTTTCATTAAAATCTATTATATCATTTTTTTTTATTAACATGTCTAAAATAAAAACCTAAAACATTTGAAATTAAGGGGATCTTGCTTTATTGTTGCTTAATGTTTATGGGTCACAATCAATCTAAAAAGGAAACATTTAGAATTCTCAAATCGGAGGTTGTGCCCATATTATGCTACATCTAAACCTGTTTAAAATACTGCAAACTGACATTGAGGAATATTTATTCATTCATGTTTTATTCTGTGAAAATTTAAGAAGTAATCGACGGTAGTAAATTTCTTACCAAGACCTTTCAATCCTATTTTATCCAATTTGCATAAAACCAAATAAAACTAAATATAGCTGATCTTAACCATTCTTATACATAACAATTCTGCTTCAAAATTCAAAAGATCGACGAATTATTTCAGAAATGAATAATAGAGAAATGTATAAACATATACATAAATGTAAGTTTATATATAGAGAAAATTACAATATTTTTACAGGCCTTATTCTGTTTTTATTATTATATTTTTTTCCATTTTAGGTACTCTTATTATAAGCATTCAGGATGTGAATCAAATCCCACCCAAGTTCGCACCACCATGGACGACTACGAATCCATTTTACAGCGTAACTCTGAATGAAGAACAATCAATTGGGAGTTTCGTGACGATTCTGAACGCGATTGATGAAGACGGTTCTATTGAAGGCTACAAATTATTGGATATGGATGGATACTTTAACATTAAAAATGGTATGAATGTTATTTTCTGAAAGCTTAAGTGGTTGATTTGTATAATAGGCGGGGTGCGTTCCAAATTTCTGGCAACCATTGCATCATCAGCGATGACACCCTTACGAAAAGTGATTGCTACATCAGCTTAATTGCAAAGTTCTTTTGTAACAGGAATTAAAAAAGATAATGCTTGATTTTTTAAAATTATTTTGGGGATTATCGTAGTACCGTTCTAATCTTGATTATTATTCTCAATTAGTAGTCTGATGTAATCTCCGACATTCATAGGCGTTTTTTTTTATTGAAAAAACGGGAATCTTTATGTTCAACTTGGAAATGCACACAGTAAACTTTATTTAATTAACGGAGAATCTATTGCGCTCGAGATATACGTGCTAAGTAATAATCCATTCTAAAGTCCAATCGCTAGAAGGTTATGTAATACGAGTGATACTCAGAATACAATGACGAATTACTTCAGATTCTTTTTTACCCCTGTTGATTCAAAAAAATATGTCCGCACGAAATTCCATGCAAATTCCCGATTTCGATATAAAGATTCCCAAATTTTACAAGAAGCATCTGAAAATAGCCGACGTTTATCGTGACCGCAAAGTTTTAAGAATAATACTTCAAATAATCACGTAGTTTCACACTGAGTTTCTTTTTCCGCTGAAATAATTAAAACGCACGAAAAAATGAAGGTATTTTAGGTATTTGACGATAAGATACAATATGATTGTTTTATGCTGAACTACTGCGAAGAGATAAAAAAGATGTGCGAATGAATAAGTGCATTACGGAAAAGGGCACTATACAAGTACTTGTTTAGATTATACTTGAATTGAACAAACTGTACTCTGCACAGAAACAGTCCTGTTGCAATGTGGTTTTGGAAATAAATCTTATCTGTACATTCACATTGTAGTAACAGTGCGCATTATCCACGGCTAAAAATGAAAGAACAACAAGTTGTTGCTTTTAAACGAATAAAAATCTATCAAAATCCATTATACTTAAGCATTTTTTTCCAGGAAGATAAAGGCCTAAATTTTATCATATGAAAAGCGCAATAATATAAAACTTTTTTACATTTTTTTAATAGAATTTTAAATTTAACCTTTTCCAAAACCACACCATTCACCGTCATTTTTTGTCTCGATCGCTAAAACATTAAAAAAAAAAGTTTTTTTAACCAAATAATTTTTTTCATCTAAATAAGATTCAGGATGATTTGCTATGAGGACATGCAAAAATATTATAATAAAAGTACCTGAATTTCAAATAATTCCAACTTTTTATATCATTATAGATTTGTGTAGCGAAATTAATAAAAAAATTAATGATAGTTTAAAATTAAATATAAAGGTTGGGAGGGGACTATATAAGTATATTTAGTCATGCTTGTTTAATTTGACGATTAAGGGAAGGGTTACATTCTTTTTTCATATATATATATATACATATATATATATATATATATATATATATATATATATATATATATATATATGCAGTTTTTCGCCGGAGCTTCTCGGTCGGGCCACTCCTTCTTAAAACTTTTTATATACCCCCTAGATAATAATATCTACCAATTATGACCGGGTCACGCGTCTATCTTTATTTTGCCCGACTTTTACGCGTTATTTACGAGATTTTTTTTATCGCCGCGTCTTCGTTACGTTTTTCGGTATAAAAAAGCGAATACTGGGGCGGGGAAAACAGAAACTGGCTTGCAGTGCCGTTTGACTGTAATAAGGTCAAACATCACGCGACTTAACTTTCTCTCACCTGCTAATTTCACTTTATAAAGGTTAAATTAAGACACTTTTCACTTCCTCTTCCCTCGTTGCCGAGATCGTTAGGTCTCACGGTTTTTCCCCTTTCGTTTCCACCTTCGCGTCAAGGCTTCGGGTTCGAGCCTACCTTCCTACTAATTTTTTTTTCTTTTACATCTCCAAATACCCAGCCAACGGTTTTTTTAACGGGGTTGTTTTGATCCACGCCCCATCAACACATACATCTCCAAACACCCGGGAAACGCCGGGTACTCCTGCTAGTACCGAATAAATATCAAATTGTTTACCTTCCAATGAGAGTATTGCCAAGGCTGGTGCGAATAAGGTGGGCTCTCTCTAATGTGCTAGAAAGTTTCTTACGCTTGAAATTATCCTGCATTTCTACAATACCACCATTCTACAAGACCACAATTTGCCCATGTATTGTTGTCACATTTGGGCTGCTGCCTCTGCTACTAGTCTCTCACTCATGGACAGGGTCTAAAAGACAGCTGCCAATCTGATAGGTCTTGAATCTAAACTTACACCTCTCTCCAATCGAAAAACTGTTGCATCCCTCTACCTCTTTTACAAGTATTTTTATAGTGGATGCTCCGACGAACTACATGCCCTTGTACCCTCTCGACGTGATTACGTCTTACAAACCCGGCAAGCAGCAAATACCTACCCCTACACAATAGAGATCTCTATATGTAAGAAAGCCTTCTACTCTACCCCAGAACTACTAGACTTTGGAATTCTCTTCCGGGTTCCAGCTGCCCCAACTGTACTTACATGCAGAGTTCCAAGTGCAATGTGATCAGACATATTGCTGCTCAATTCCCTACACAGAATCTGTTACACTTATACCCCTGATAGTAGCCCCTAACTCAAAGTGGCACTGTGCCTTGTTTGCGGTTAAAATATAATAAAAACAAATATGTAAAAGTTGTAGCTATGTCACCCAAATCGGTGAAAGTGAATTTTTCTAGACTTATTAGTAATTTTTCTAGGGTTATTTGTAAACTTTTTATCTTGATCCAGAGAACCCGGTTTTAGGAAACTAAATCCCCCCTTAATATAATGCCGACTTTTCTCTAATTTGCCGCCATAAAGAGGCAGGTAAATAAAGACCTTGATATATCGATCTCTTAAATTGGCAAAACTGCATTTCTCAACACAAATATACAAGTACATCATTAGTTTCTGAACAAGTCCAATAAAAGTGATGACTGTAATGTATTTACATTATACGAGTAGTAATAGTCACATAGGGGAGATAACTCATGCATTCCTTCCATTTTTTATTTATTTATTTTTTTACTATTTCAGGTGTTGTGACCGTCAGAAAAAGAATCGATTATGAGCAGGTTGAAAGTTTAAAATTCGTAGCATACGCCTGGGACAATGTCGAACCCAAAATGACTGCAACGGCCACTGTGAATGTGGCAATAAAAAATATTAATGACAACGCACCACAATTTAAGGTAAGTTTCATTTGGTTGATATTTGTTTTAAAAATGCCATCAACTTCTTTAAATGATGACTGAGAATTTATATTATTTGAGTTATTCGAACTCTTGTTCTTATTTTGAGTGTTATTATTACAACAATTCGGTCGATACAATCTACGATCTAAGTTCAGAAAGGAATCCTTATATCGATCTGATAAATTATGAAGTCTTAATTTATTATTAATCCTAGCCGTGTTATCGAACCCTCAATCTCCACAAAACCGTCGCTTAGAACTTATCACGACGGAGCGTTTATATATGCTATGACCGCCAGAATGAAAACAGTCTACGCCCGTTGATTAAATAAAGGGTTTATTCGTAATTTCGTAGATTCCTGAATTCTATAAATTTCAAAATTAGGTGAGTTTCACCCGAAGAAGGTCGGAGATTACATTGGCTTAAATAATGTGAAAATTGCAGCCCCAATGGGAAGAATAGTTCGAATACAATAATGAATTCAAATATGTAGTGGCAATTAGGAACCGGCATTCTTTATGGCATTTCATATAAGTCGAGGATATGTTCTTGCTAATTAGTTTCCTAAAGTGGGCCGTTGTAGCAATAGATGACCTGTACAGTCGGACTGAATTATGGGTCTGTGCAGTACAAGGTAACGCTCACAGGCGTTTCCTTATCTCATTAAAGTGGTTGGCCAATCGACTGAAGAATGCCGACGAAGTTGGTCAGCTGTTTTTTCGAGTCAGAGTGCACTGCCTTTGGTGCACGAATATGTTGCATCCTACTTTAGGAAGAAGGGAGTGGTTAATACTATTTTTGTCGTAATCTTTTATTTTCAGCTTAATTTTCTTTTTAACACGCACTTGTCAGGTATTATTTGCAGTATTATACTTTTGCGGTTAAGTGTAAATATGGTTTGGTAAACATCGTATGTACTATCCTCGTAGATAGCAAGTGGAGATTTTTAGCATCTCCCTGGAGTTATTTTTACTTAAAATGGCTGATGAAAATATATACATGTCACATGAAGTCTTGTTAACTATTCCAAAAATAATAATATAAAGGAAGAAGTAATACAGCAATAAAAACATATGTCTTCGATTCGGTTTATTTAATTACTTGAACCCTCCTAACATTTTGGTAAGTGTTTCTCTATTGATATTACTTTGATGTAATGGAAATATGACTTGCGGCCAATCTCGTATGCTGTTTGATGAAATAAATGTTGAAACAGAAAGTGTAAATATTATAATTAGATACTCAATTTCACTTGTAAGTGAATTTTAATTGAAAAAAAAAACAATACACGGAATTTCTTCTTTTTTTACACAGAAATCACCACTTATCAAGGCCCGGACGCCACTCGAAAATAAGGGTTAATGGGTCAATGTGATTATAGCGTAGTATACATAAGTAGTGGAATTTTGTAAATTGAATTACTTAGGGGGGACGTTTTTTTCAAGAATTTGTTTACGTTGGACTCGAAAACAATCAGATTGTAGTCAGCTGGAAAGCAGGCAATCAGAAAAGAATTCCTCAGGCGTGCAGTTCTAAGAAAGAAGCTTTGTTCGTGGAATCTACATTTAGGTTTAGGCACAGATAAAGAGTGTGGGAAATTATTGATAGTGGTTTTTGCCAGACGAGTGTTTTTCGTGAAAGTTTGGCGAGGGAGAGGGATCATAGATTGACGCTCAGATGAGCACTTACCATGAAAATGATAAAGCAGAGATTTTCTTAAATTTAATTCCGTTAACTTTTCATGCTTTTAAAAATCACTACAATGTAAATGATTATAATCGTTGTCATCAAATATATATTTGATGAATATATGATTAGAATATTATTAAAATTATTGTTTGCTTACTACAAAAATAATGCATTGGTTTATTTTTAAAAATAATAACTCCCTGGTGCTTACACATAGATTGCGAGGTTGTTTACGAATTAAAAATGTCGAAAGACATATACATTTCTCTCTCCCCCCCTCTCTCTCTCCCTCTTATATGTTTCTAGATTTGCGGGATTGTTTGACATATTCAAACTACTTTTAATTAGCAGAAGGTTTGAGATTACATCCACCGAAACAATATGTGAATAAAACTCATGATAAAAACTGTAGTCCAAATAATCCACACACACACACACACACACACACACACACACATACACACACATATATATATATATATATATTAAGACAGCGCATAGGAGCGAAAGAGAGGGAGAAAATATATTATTTCAATGCAATTCAATAATAAACTTTTATAAGGTAAGTTTAAATAATATTAAACAAAACGTTTTTTCCATAAAACTACTTTTCATTGGCAGTTACATATTCTATAAATAAAGAAAACGAAGTGACTTTTTTTTTAAAATTTATTTGAAGTTATAACAATATTCACTTTCTTATCACCATACGAAATAATTGTCAACAAAATATTCTCATTTTAAATAAATAATAGAAAAGTTTTTACTTTATTATTTCATTTATATTTTGCTAAAATTTAAATCATTTCGAAATATGTATTCTCTCAGTTTTTTTTTTTGTGATAGGCAGATAAAGATTCTTAAACTAAATAAATCTTCGGCGATCCGACAATGCCATCTAAACATAAAGAGGAGCGACAGGTGATAATAGATGTAGGAGCATAGCATGTTATATCGACTAATTGTTACTGTATCTAATTACTGAAACCATAACATACGGTCAAACTAAATTAGGAACAAGCAAAAAATTATATAGATAATAATAATAATGATGATAATAATAATGATGATAATAATAATAATAATAATAATAATAATAATAATAATAATAATAATAATAATAATAATAATAATAATGATTTTCCCTTTTTATTACAAATCTCACCGGGAATATCGATTGTTATGCATAATTATAAATGTACTCATCGATGGTTAATCATTTCGCATACAGCTTTCTTTGTGGTTATCATTTAGAGATAATTCGTGATACATACGAGAAATTAGTTATGTTTCTCAATTTGGTACTAAAACAATAATTAGAAAAATATTATAAATAAAATTTTGATAAAAAGAAGTTTTCTCTCGGATTTTACAATATTTGCTAAATTCTGTTTTACTACGCATCGAGACCTTATATGTTTCTCTTACCTTCTCTCAGTTTATGTTTTTATCTCCCCCCTCTCTCTCTCATATATATATATATATTTTTTATTACATTTTCACCCCAAACAAGGCACAGTGCCACTTTGCTGTAGGGGGTTACTATCAGGGGCAACAACTACTGGGGTACTATGTTGGATTTTGGGCAGCAAGATGTCGGTTCACGTTACATTGAACTTCTGTATGTCAGTACAGTTGGGGAAGCCGGGATCTGAATGGAATTCCAGAGTCTAGCCGTTCTGAGGAAGAAACTACTGGAGTAGAAATATGTTTTTCATCTAGGGATCTCTACTGTGTGTGGGTGGAATTTAGTTGCCGTCTGGTTTGTCGAGGGTGTCTACGTCGTGGGGACACAAGTGTCTGCAGTTCGTCAGAGCATTCACCATTAAAATACTTGTAGAACAGGCAGAGTGATGCAATGTTTCGTCGATGGGACAGAGGCTGAAGCTTAGATGCCAGTTCAGGGCCTATCAGATTGGCGACTCTCTTTTGAACCTTGTCTAGGTGTGAGAGACTAGTAGTAGATGCACCATCCCAAATGTGACAGCAATACTCCAAGCTGGAATTTACCTTCGCTAGAGATCTGATGGCCGCCTATTCAGTAAAAACCATCTTCGGTCCGGAACCAAAGTCAGACAATTTACCATTATGGACCTACTGTTTGCTGATGATGCAGCGGTAACATCTCACATTGAGGAACGCCTTCAAACACTCATAAATAGGTTTTCTAACGCTTGCAAAGATTTCTGCCTCACCATCAACCTGACGAAAACCAGGTATTAGCAAAGGAACACTATCACCGCCCATCATTACTACAATGCTTAGACGAAGTCCACTAATTCCTATATCTCGTGTCTACAACCCTAGACAACCAATCAATCGATCTAGAACTCAACGAGCGCATCGGAAAGGCATCCACTACTCTTGAAAAATTTATAATTCAGGTGTGGGAAAATAAACATCTCAACAACTTCACAAAAATGAGCGTTTACATAGTCTGTGTCATTAGCATCTCTCTGTACGGTAGCGAAGCATGTCGACGTGTGCAAATGCGACATGAAAGCATGAGATATTGGCACTACCCGTTTAGAGTCTAAAGTTTAAGTTCGAAACATCTGGAAACAAACAATAGCCAAAGACCTAGTCACTGGGGAAAGGTCTATCGCAGAAGGGGGAGACCAAAGCACTATTCAAGAAAGTCACTCAATAAAATTCAACAGACCTCCTGCACGACGCACCGTCCTTCTCCTGCTGAGTCTACAACCAACAACGTAGATCGAAAGTAGGCTTATTCAGCCACAGAGGACGGCGTTCAACCAAATCATTTATAGGAACAACACCATAATTTTCTAGACTGACAGATGCCAACAACAACATGAGAGAGAATATTTATTTTCATTAAAATTCGAACTTTCTAATTAATCTCAAATAAGTAATATCAGGACAAAACTTATGGGATGAACTTATATTCGTTTTTTTTTTGTTTGCCTTTTTTTTTTTTGAACAGCGAGATAATAATTCCATATCAGTCACATCCAGCTTCGATGGTTCAAACACACACACACACACACATATCTATATATATAAATATATATATATATATATATATATATATATATATATATATATACATATATAGAGAGAGAGAGAGAGAGATGTATGCATATCTAATATATATAGCACTGATGAGCTATGATGCAGCGAAACAGTCTGTATGTGGATAACTATATGTGTACATACACAAACATATATATATATATATATATATATATATATATATATATATATATATATATATATATATATATATAAGTTACTTGGTTTAAGTTGTATCAGCGGAGTGTTATCTTTTCTCTCTTTCCTCCTTTCGTCTTCTTACTCCCTTGCCGTCTTGATCATTGCCGTGATTCTGAAACTTTTTTTTTATGAATTATAGTGTTCCTAAACTTATATGGACTTAAGTTTCAGGCAAAAGAGAAAAAATTATAGAATACTCAACCATACAATGTCAACAAGAAGTCCAGTCATAGAAAGATTATACAAATAAGCTTGGGATTCTTTTTACCCTAAACCGTAATAACATATCTTTATTCAACGTATTGTAGTATACAATTCTTTTTTCATGATACGTTGTAAACTGTTTTTCAAGTGGTTGTAATGTCGACCTAATTTTTCTCTCTTTGTTCTTGTTGCTATTGTATTCTTTCTTATTAACAACAATTTTAAACGTTAATATCAATAACATTTCTCTGAGTTTAACAATAATTTCGAGTGTTTTTTTCTTTATGAGTATAAAATATAAATAATATTATCCCAAATAAATTCCCTTACATGGAAAAAGCACAGTAAAGAAAGTCATAATTAACGGTACCTGCTTTACACGCGCTCTGTTCATAAAAATGAAGGAGGTTTCATCAACTTATCCCCTACATGTCACTAGTGACTTTCTTCCAGTCCGAGATAATATCCTAGCAAGAAAGGCGAAACCTTTACTTTTTTATGGAATCTTCTAACCAATCGTCAAAATTGTATGCTCTACTTATCTTATATATCAAATACCATTTATAACAATATTTAAATTCATTCGTATTTTTTCGGGTTTCAGAATTTATACAATCCAATTATCAATGAAAACTCGCCAGTGGGAACGAAAGTCGTGACCGTCACAGCTACTGATGCTGATAAAGGAGACTACGGAAACATCCGTTATGAAATTGGTGCCCCCGACACTGCCTTCAGAATAGATGCAATAACAGTAAGTTTCAATTCACTTTTTTATCGTCTTACATACTTTTACTTTAGCCAACTACAATTCCGAAATTCATTTTATTGTTCAGGAATATTTCAGGAATATAGCGAAAATATTTGCCAATTTTATCAAAGAATTGTGTGCATGGTAATTCTACAAGAGGAAGCCGTAATTGGACCTGGTTGTTAGTAAAGAGGTGTGGCTTCAAATCGCTCATCTTGCCGCAAACGGATGACTATATACTTAATTTTCTATAGTTCTGGAATGAGGTGATTTCATCATGGATTTCGTTTTTAGGACTCACTTCCTCATCTCCGGTGTTTTTTCACTACGGTTCGGCCGTATCATCCTTCGGCCTTCTTCAGGTGTATCTCGAACTCGGGAACTGTTTTTTATTTTTTTCTGAATTTCGAACCAACCCTTTGTTAATGGGTTACCATGTTCTCGTTCCATTCAGGCCTTTCCTGCTGCTACCGCTTAATGCTGTTGCTGCTGCGTCTATCGCTGTCGCTGCCATTGTGTTGTCACTGCCACTGCTTTCGCTCAGGATTGAACTCAGCACCTTGGAGACTTGCAATGTCCGTTCCAACGTCTTAATCGCCTTGGCCATGTGTCACTAGGACGATGATGAATCACTTTTTGGGGCAATCCCAAAAATTGATACATCATCGTCCTAGTGACATAAATAAATAACGTTTCCGAGTTCGAGATACACATGAAGAAGGCCAAAGGATGATACGGCCGAGACGTTGCGGCAAAAACACCGGAGATGAGGAAGTGAGTCCGAAAAACGAAATCGACTATATACTTGTTTTGTTTTTTTATTCAGGGTGGGTAGACGTGCGTGTTCATAAGCTGGACCTCTAAATCATATAGTTATATGAAACCATATCCTCTTAGCTCGATGCTTTTAAACTCGATATGAAGTAAAGAAATTGTAATACTTCAAGATGTTTACATTCAACGGAAGCCCGTTGAATTTATTTGAACTAAACAGGATAACGGTGATAGAATGTATACTAGAGCAAAGAGGAATGATAATAAAGATAAAAACTACATGGATCAAGACCATGATCACTATAATCCCCATAAAATAGCTAATGTATTACTGAAGATTATATGATAATAAACGAGATAAGCTTTTTGAAATTTTAATTCCTTAATTCAATTCAGCAACAAAATCGATCAGTTGATTCCGTCATATGTTCCATCTGAAAACGTTTTCTAGAATTTTCCTTATCTAGTTAAATAAGGGAAACCGTGCTTTTCATATTATACTTTGGTTTGGAATTCACGGATACACTGACCATATAAAAAAAATATAGCTACGCTAATATCAAAGTTTAACGAAACTTTTTAACAGGCCCCTGGGTGAAGAACAAACTACGCGCGTGACGTGGAAGCTGTAGCTGGATGAGTGTTTTGTGAAAGTTCGGCAAGGGAGAGCATAGATTCGAGTTAAGACGAACAGCTGGCATGAAAATAAGGGTACATCAAAGCCAGGCTAGCAACGTCTCTTCCGTGAGAAAGAGATGGCAAGGAAACGAAAAAAGGTATCATCCACGAGGTTTCGAAGCCGTTGTCATAGCAGGATCGGAGCTCCGAGCAACTCCTGCTCATATGTGGTAACTCTACTTTATTCTAGGACGCACTTGACTGTTATAAAGATAGAAGATTTCATCGGAAGTGAGATATCTTCTAGCGGAACAATGATTCAACAATTCTCCGGGTTCCAATGAAACGAATTTGATTTATTTCTTTTTTCGCATATTAAGATTTATTTTATACTGTAAACCATCAATGTTTCTTTCATTGTTTTCAGGGTGAAATCACAGTCAAAAACGCATCATTTCTTGACAGAGAACGTGTAAAACAGATTGTCCTCCCGATCACCGCATATGACAGCCCATTGGATAGCAGTGTCCGACTCAACACCACAGTAGCGGTTAGTTGAAATAATTGATTTTCTTTAATGTAAACTAAATTAAGCTTTAAACAATGAGTATAACACTATCATTGAAATCAACAGTGCTCTTATACACAGTTAAACACAGGTAAAAAACTATTTAATCTGTTTGCGGTAATACTTGAACAATTTAATGTTTGTCTCAAGATGTTCAATCCACCACGTGTTTTTCTTACTGTCTTCGTTTACATCTATATAATCTATATACATAGTTTTAGAAGATGCCTATCTATAAATATCAGACAAATAATGGAAAATCGAGAATAGCAACAGGAGATGTCAGTAGAAATAGGTTCGAAATAATGTTTGTTCCGCTAGATCATGAGAATACTTCAATAGTAACATAAAAAAATATCTATTTAATTAAAACACTCTAATGATTTTGGGCAACCTGTATATATATATATATATATATATATATATATATATATATATATATATATATATATATATATATATATATGTATATACTGCGTATTTTCGAGTTTATTAGAGTCCGTTGAAAAAAATGCCGTGATTATAGTTAAAATGTGAGATTCATCAGAAAAAGCGATGCTGTAATCCAATGAAAGCAGACCCCAATTGATCCAATAAAAACGATAAAACTCGCCTCAATTTAAAAAAAAAAAACGTATTTAATATAAAGCAGATATCATGCTATATAATATAAGATGAATGAATTTTGTACACAAGGAGTTACGTGCAAAACTTGTTGTAGTGCTAAATAATTTTCAAATTGACGTTTATCATGTTTTACAATCGAAAGATCCATAGATTCTCTTACCTACCCAGTGTTGTTATTGTTGTTATTGTTGTTATTATTATTATTATGATTATTATTACTACTACTACTATTATTATTATTATTATTATTATTACTACTATTATTATTATTACTACTACTATTATTATTACTACTATTATTATTATTATTATTATTACTAGTACTATTATTATTATTATTACTAGTACTATTATTATTATTATTATTATTATTATTATTATTCATTTTTATTATTATTATTATTATTATTCATGTTTTCAATGTTTTATTGTGTACAGGTATATATTGAATTAAGAGATGAAAATGATAATCCGCCTGTTTTTGAGAGGAAATCCTATTACGAAACAGTGGTGGAAACGATACCCATTGGATCAAGGATTATAGACATATCAGCCCGGGATAAAGATATTGGTCAAAACGCGCTTGTAACCTATGCTGAAGGAAACGGGGATTCGGATGGTGAGTAATAGAGGAAACACATACACCAAACGAAGGGTGCAACACGGCATGTAATGTACCAGCCAAATGCACATTCGTGCGAGTTCGCTCCTTACTGACGACACTGTAATTATCCTATGTTTTTTACTAAGCGTCATAATTTATCAAGTTGTAAAGCTATTAAAGGATAGTGTTTCACTGTAGAGCTAGATAGATACCGGAAAGCTTTCTATTCTAATGACTTCTTCCTTGGACAGTTTTAATTTGATAGTAAGGATGCCCCCAATAAATCTGGCCCCTAATTCAATGTAGCCTCTTACGACCCAGTGGCAATGGTCCTTGTTTAAGATAAACACAGGTAACATATTTAGAATAGTTAAAATGTACTTTTACAAATATAACTTAAATTGTACATAATAATAAAAAGAAGAATATACTTATATATATACATATATGATGATTGCAACGTCTTGTAAGACGAGTGCCACTCCCTCAGACATTTAAAATTAATGAGCCCAAATGCCTGAGGGAGTATCTATACAAAGATGATGTTACAGAGTCTTAGCTTTGTACGACAGCTAAGTCTCTCTCTCGGTTCAAAATGTTGAAATCCAGCAACAAGCAAGAGCAAGATAGCCAGCAACAAATTAAACTGCAAACCAGCTTAATGTCTATACACACACACACACATACACACACACACACACACATATATATATATATATATATATATATATATATATATATATAGTAAAACTGGTAATTAGTAAAAACCTGAAGAGGGTGCTCAATACTATTGCAGAGCAAATATGTGTTTTATTTTTTTTATTACCGTTTTATCTGTTTGGTTACATATGTTTCGGATGTTGGACCATGTTTACGATCCAACAGCCTGTTAGATCTGACGAGGCTGTTGGATCGTAAACATGGTCTAACATCCGAAACATATGCAACCAAACAGATAAAACTATAAAAAATAAAACACACACACACACACACATATATATATATAAATATATATATATATATATATATATATATATTATGAAAGCTAATTTTGTTAACGTAACGTTTGTTTCCTAAGGGTTTTTTCCTGTATACTTTTATCATAGAAAAGCATGTTAAATAATTGTTTCGATTGCAATTGAGCTATATTTGAAAACAAGCCAATATTTATTCCTAAGATTAGCTGCATTATGTTATTGTGTTCCATTTCCCTCCATTATAAAACATAGGAAATAACACTAAATATATTAATACTATTCAATCCCAAAGTTAGAGAAAAAATTACAAGAATTAAGTAGAAAAATCAAATGAGAGGAATAAATAAATACAATTGAGCAGAGATTCGAGTTTTTAATTTCTATCGTATTTACGTTACGAAAATATTTTGACAAGCCAAGATGTAAACTGTTCTCTCCGTTCCCGTTTAACTACACACGCACACACACACACGCACACACACGCACACACACATATGTATATATATGTGTGTGTGTGTGTGTGCGTGCGCCTGTGTGTGTGTGTGTGTGTTGAGAGAGATAGAGAGAGAGAAAGAGAGAGCGTGTGTGTGAGATATTGAGACATACAGACAGAGACAGTGAGAATATTTATAAACTAATGAAACTGTGTTAGGAGCAAACCTTTTTACAATTATTGAATATATATTTAAAATATATAAAAAAGATTAAAAGTTAAACGATGATTACTTTTACGGTTTTACTTGCTCCTTATTGTTTAATAACCTAATTCTCAACTTTCTCTCTCTCTCTCTCTCTCTTATTCACTCACCTACAAACGCCTAACTGAATCCACTGTCAAAAAGTTTCCCCACTTTTTATCTGTGCCTAAATCAAAACGTAGATTCCATGAACAAAACGTCTTTCTTAGAACTGCACGCCTGTGGAACTCTGTTCGGTCTGCTTGCTTCCCACCTGACTACAACCTGGATGTCTTCAAGTCCAACGTAAACAAATTCCTAATGAACTGTCACCTCAAGTAAACACCTCAATAAATCTCCACACTAACGTACTGTACTTGCAATAACTCTCAGCCCTGAGTGGCTTCCGGGCCTTGATAAGTGGTGACCACCGTGCAAAAAAAAGTCTCATTGATAACAAAAGCTAAGCTAGCTCGCCCAACGTCCGTACTTTCTTCAAAGCATCAATTAACCGTTATATATATACATAAAATTAAAATATATAATTTATATAAAAAATATTAAAAGTTAAACGATGATTATTTTGACGGTTTTTACCTGCTCGCTATTGTTTAATAATCTAATTCTTAACTTTCTCTGTCTCTATCTTACTCACTCACATACAAACGCCTACACCAAACTAAGAAAACGTTACATTTTGTCTCTTTGCTCATTCTCTCGCATTCATATATACAAAATTAGACACTATTGCTATTCTAACCTCAAACGTAAACTCGCTCAAACAAACGCACACTATAAAGAAAAATTATATTAGACAATACTCAGTATTGAAAGTAGAAGCAGCACTGATGACACCAAGAGCTTAAAATCTTAATTCTGAATTGTTGATCGGTATAAAGCTTTGAAAGGTACAGCGGCAGCCGCTGTGACTCAGGCTAATACTATGTTTGTTTACTTAATCGGGTTTTTTTTTTTACTTCTACCTCATCTTCTTTATGTCTCAAATCAGATTGAGCACAGTATGTTTATTTATTAGTAGATGCACATGGACGAAGGTAGAGAAATGTTCCAGAGACGTTTAATACTTAATTGAACAACTTGGTGGTCTGAAAAATATTCAGTAGCAATTGAGGAGAAGCATCGCAGTTTTTATGCACAAAAATGCAACTGGCCTTCTTTTCACGTCCGTCTAAAGAAAATAAGATATTTTCCTCGGGGTTTATGATCATTATTTTTATAAAGCCATGCGGAAGTAGACGATTTCCGAAAAATTCAAACATTCCAATTAAAAGCATTGTGAGCTGAACGTTTTTATTTCTGTTAATGTAACCCCTTTCTTTTATTCCACTAGACTTGTTCACCGTATCTTCGAACGGGGCGATCTTTGTGGAAAGCAGTCTCAAGGGGAAACTAGGCAATCACACATTCAATGTACAGGCTAATAATCCTCCATACGTGGACACAGCTACTGTGACTGTTAATGTATTAAAAGGATCCAGCAAACCGCCGATATGGACCATTCCAGCTAGTGATAATATTATTGTGCCTGTCTTAGAGGTAAGTGTGTCTCATCGTTTAAATCTTGTCTTATTGTACAGAATTTTGTTAGTTAGAAAAATCCCGGGTGTTTAATTATATCTAAAGGACTTAACTTACCTTTCAATTAATAAATATTTTATGATAATTAATATTGCTTATTTGGACTACTTTTCTAATTTTAGATGTTATTCTCACTATGTTTCGGCTGACGTGACCTCAGACTTTCTTCAGGTGCATCTTGTCGAACTGTGGTAGTTTTAAGTCAAACTCGGTAATCTATACGAAATGTTGAACGAACGCCTTTATTTAATCCAAATAGGTAAATTAATCTTGTTCTGACAGCCATGAGAAGAAGGAAATCTTAAGTAATTCCTAATTGTATTCTTTTTATCGATGCACTGATAATTGAACTTTGCTAAAATGCACAGGAAGAAGGTCTGGGCTTATATCGGCCGAAACTGATGTTCATCATGATTTTTTTTCTTTTATTTCAATTTCAGAGTCAGTACCTTGGTATGTACGTGTATCAAGTAAGAGCCGAAGATCCTGATACTGGCCCAAGCGGATTGCTCACATATTCGTTTTTAGTCGACCAACGCTCGGCGCAGACAACGGGAGATTTCAGAATAAACCCCGTTACCGGTGTTATACGAGCCGAGAGAGTTTTTGATCGAGAAGAGATCGACTTTTACACAGTAAGACATGCGTATTTTTATCATCGTCAATGTTACTATTTAAAAACAAGTATTCCGTTTTACCGAGATTATTCTGACGGATTCTAGCGACCCGACATTAGCCAGAATTATTTCTACCTTCATTATTTCTGTGATTTCTAGTTATTTTTAACTTTGACCTATTTTTAACAAATTATTGTTATATTTTTAAACAGAAATTTGAAAACTTTAATCCAGCAAACATCACTTATGTCATATAATATTTTCTAGATTATTGAAAATAAATGACAGGGTTATATTCGTAGATGTGTTACTTTTTTAATATCCAAACGGAATTTTCCTTCCAACTATAGGAACACATCTAACACTCACTTTCTAACATTAACTTATAGTTAAAAAAACAAATTGAATATTTCTAATGAACCGTAATTTCCGATTATGAATTGAACCAATTTTTATGAGATTTTACTTATTTTTGTTTAATTAATGCTGTTTTATCTATTTTTATAATTTACGGTCGTAAGTTGCTTTTAAACACCTCCTTTGTAAAGACATAATGATGATGTGCCAAGAATGTGTCATAAATTACTTTCTAATTGATAGTTAAAAACCTGTTAAATTTTGACGGGCCAATAGTAATTCATTCCTTGGTATCTATTATTAACATATACAGGCTGACTAAAAAAACGCGCCCCAACTCTAATTAGGCCCCGTTTCTTTGTGTTTTTTCCGAATGAAATGAAACTTTGGTCATAACTAGTTTATTATATTCAAAACATCACATCAAAACACTAGGGTCTTTGGCCTTCTTTTCTCCGTTCTACAGAATATGTTCTAGATGGCCTCCATTTAGCTTTTTTTTTGGGGGGGGGGGGTCACCCTCTATTAAAATTGTCGAGATCTTTAGAAATAAATCGAAATTAATCTGGTAGAATTTTTTTTATCTGCCCGGTTCATCTGCATGTCCAAAATGCAGTCGTCTATATAATTTTAATCGCAGTCGTGTCATCTATTGCAATTTGCCGTGTAATCTTTTTGTCTAAAAGTTATGCATATTTAATTTTTTTGAGTTTGTTATTATATTAGAATTATTATTAATAGTAGTAGTAGTAGTAGTAGTAGTAGGAGGAGGAGGAGGAGGAGGAGTAACAACAGTAGGAATAATCATAGTAGATGCAATATTGTTGTTCAAACTATATATGGCTCTCGTCCTGGGGCGGCTTCATGTTGTGACAAGCTTCTGGGCTTGATATTTACTCCTGGCCTGAAATGAAACATGTATATCAAATCCATTGCCAAGGTCGTTGGAAAAATGGTGATATCTCACTCCTGCCTATATCTTTACCTATATAAAACCCATGTACGGTCGCTGGAAAAATATAAAATATAAAAATAAAAATATAAAAATATATAAAAATTGTGATACCTCACTCCTGCCTATATCTTTACCTATATAAACCCCAGGTACGGCAAACGATGGAGTATTGTTGCCACATCTGGGCAGGTTGGTTGGTTGGTTGGTTGGTTGGTTGGTTGGTTGGTTGTTTTACGGCATATCAACCCTTTTCGGGTTATTTAATGCTGAATCCAAAGATGTTGAAGAAAATATTTTTAATAGAATACATTTGTTGTTTTCACGTCAGTTTCTATTTAACCCATAGTTGGGACCCTAACAGGTACTACCACTCCGGGTCAGAGTGAACCTGGGAGCAATGGTAATTAAAGGGTGACTCCACACTCCCCAAAGTCCACAAGCTGGGGCCTAACCACTGGATATAGTTTAAGGTCATATCCAGGACCCCCATTGAGGGACTTTTACCCTCTGCAGGGAGGCAGTCGGCGTATTCTAATGCCCCACCGACAGGGCCCATCTGGGCAGGATAAGCTGCTAGAAGCAGCTTATCCTGCCTTGATAGATTTCAAAGTAGACTTCGTAGCTTAGTGGAGGATGCCCTTTTCTCTTACCTGCAATCTCTTTCCCACAGAAGAGAGGTTGTAAGCCTGTTTTTGCTTTATTGTTATTTTCATGACTTCAATCTATGGTCACCCCTCGCCAGACTTGCATGAACAACACTCGTCTAGCCAAAAGTTAGCAATAATTTTACACACTCTTTATATGTGCCTTAACCTGAATGTAGATTCCATGAGCAAAGCATATTTCTAAGAACTGCACGTCTGTGGAACTCTTTTTCGATTGCCTGCTTTCCAGCTGACTACAATCTGATTGTCTTCAAGTCCAACGTAAACAAGTTCTTGATGAACTGTCACCCTAAGTAATCCAATTTACAAAATTCCCACTACTTATGTTTACTACGGTAAACTAACATTCACTAATGTATACCCATTAACCCTTATCCTCAAGTTGCCTCCGGGCCTTGTTAAATGGTGATTCCTGTGTATGTAATATATATATATATATATATATATATATATATATATATATATATATATAAAGTCAATGTAACTTTCGTTATACTAATATTCGCATATTTTCATATAATATAATTACTACCGAACATTCTTAATGTTATTATTATTAATTAATTACCCGGTAATTTTCTTGCAATTAAAATGAATGCAAATAAAATAACCTGTTCTAAAATAAGGTTTATTTCCGTATTTTAAATTATAGCTATCTCATCATGCTTTTTAATAAATGCATGGCGAGATAGTAGATATAATAAAACATACGTAATTAAACCTAATTTTATTATTATTATTATTATTATTATTATCATTATTATTATTATGTTATTATTATTATTAATCTTATTATTATTATTATCATCATCATCATTATTATTATTATTATTATTATTATTATTATTATTATTATTATTATTATCTAAATATTAATTAACTTGTCTGTGTGTTCAGTGTCACGTAACTAAACATCATCGCAAACAGTAAATATATCTATAAAGAAGTGAACCATCGCGTAAATTCAATCAACTAAAAAATGGAAAACGGGGTGAGGAAAAGAAAAAAATATATAATGGGGCAAGTTATATGTACAATTCAATAAAATAGATAAGTCGATTAAAAACGATCGTTAAAATACACCCAAAGCGCTGTTCGTCCAGACTAACATTTTCAAGGGTCATAAGTCTGAAAATTATTTATTTATTTTTTTTTTAGAATATTTGGTAGTGGTATGGAATAAGAGCGCAGAGGAGGTTAAGAGAGAGAGAGAAAAAAAAAAAAAACTGACTACCCAAATAATTCTAATTGAAGCCGGAGGTTTCTCTGCTTGCACAAAGTAGGGGGGTTAGCAATGATGGCAAGTACTTCGAGGACAGACAGGTGGAACTTTGTGCGTCCTCGGTACAAAACAGAAAAACACCCCGGAGAGAAAACAAGACCATACTCCTTTTTATCGACCAAGTGTTGGCCGATGAACGATTCTATCAGTTGAGATTTTCTGGTAGTAGGTAGATGATCTCGGATGAAACGGGGAACATGTTGGGCGATTCTGACCTGAAGACGCTGGGTCGTCTTGCCTATATAGACGGCACCACACCGACATTGAAATTTATAAATAATATTACTTGTTTGAGAGATAGGTAAGACATCCTTACGAAATGAGGGAAAGGCGGTTTTTGTGGAAAAGGCAATACGGAGCGATAGAGCACCAAAATTAGAAGCCACCAGAGAGGATATCTTATCGCAAATAAGTTGGTCTTCAAGTCCAATCCAGGGTAACTTAAGGTATAATGGAAATCTATATGGACCGTATTTTGGTAGCTCCGGAGTGTTTTTCTGTTTTGTACCGAGGGCACACAAAGTTCCACCTGTTTGTCCTCAAAGCACTTGCCATCATTGCTACCCCCCACTTTGTGCAAGCAGAGAAACCTCCGGCTTCAATTAGAATTATTTGGGTAGTCAGGTTTTTTTTTTCTCTTAACCTCCTCTCCGCTCTTATTCCATACCACTACCAAATATTCTAAAAAAAAAAAAAATAAAATAATTTTCAGACTTATGACCCTTGAAAATGTTAGTCTGAACGAAAAGCGCTTTGGGTGTATTTTAACGATCGTTTTTAATCGACTTATTTATTTTATTGAATTGTACATATAACTTGACCCATTATATTTTTTTCTTTTCCTCACCCCGTTTTCCATTTTTTAGTTGATTGAATTTACGCGATGGTTCACTTCTTTATAATTATTCTAAAATTTTGCCAATCGAATAAAGATATATATATATATATATATATATATATATATATATATATTGATTTTACAAAATGTCTGCATATACAAGGTGTTCTAAATAAGTTTTCAGTCACTTTTTGTACAGACATTTCAAATTGTCGTAGACTCTTCAAAATTCAGTATTTCATTGCTATATATCTTGAGAGTACTAACAACTTCTTGATTTTAGGTTCAAATAGAAACTACATCAGGAATTGGAAGACACCCTACTAAACTCTGTTTTACTAAAATTATGATTTAAACTTGGAAAAATACCAGAGAAAACTATGGAATGCTTCAGACTGTTTTTGGCCATCTTGCATAAATCTAGTATCAGTTTTTAGTGGCATAAAAGATCCAAGGATCTGCGAGGGATGATTAGAGGTGTGGGAGAAGTAAGTAAGTGAAAACATCAGAGTTGGTTGGCCTGATAAAGAATTTCATAAATAAGGACCGACTTGTGTCTGTAGCGACAATAAAAGAACAGTTTGAAGTCAGTATAGGAACTGTACACACAATTATTCGCGAGTAACTGAAGATGCGGAGGATTTGCGCGAAGTTTGTCCCAAGGTGTCTCAGAGAAGATAAGAAAAGACGTTTTCATAAGCATCAAAACAGTTTCTCGCCCTCCCTATTGTCTGGATCTTGCTCCCTGTGATTTTTAATTATTCCCTAAGATCAAGGAAAACCTGTGGGCCTGTAGTTATAAGGCAATTGAGGAGATGAAAAGAGCTGTGACGAGAGTCACTGACACGTCTCACAAGAAGGCATCCTCAGGGGCTTCCAGAAATTGTTGTCATAGTGCAACAAGTGCATTGCTGCCGGAGAAAATTACTTCGCAGGGAACTAGAGTTTCATGTGTTTCTATCAATAAAAGTGTCAATACTAAAGGTCACCTCGACCTTTATAAATCCACTTCCAGAATAAAAAAATACTCCTCCGAATATTTTATCTACATATTTGCCTATTTACGTCCAATACAACTGTTATCATTCATTGTTACTATTATAAGATCATTATAAGTTTTAAGCATATCACAACAGGGTATGCATACATATATGCATACACCTCTATATTGACACATCTAGGACAATACTTATTATTATTACATTGTTTCCATTCTTATTATTATTGTATTATAAAATATTAGAAAAATTATGCTTTTTTTATTACTCCCGTTCACCCAAACAAGGCATATCGCCATTTGAACGTAAATGTCTATCATATATAGAGAAAATGTGCAACATATTAGCTTATGTTACATTTCAATATGGTAGATACTTCGGTAACCTAGTAGCTAGTAACTGAAGTCGACAAATTGCCCAACAGGTACTTTCATCCTCTTAGACAATAGCCATTTAATATCAACGACGTTTTTTGTATTGTACTCACTTAAAAAAAGGAAGATAATATTTTATATAATTCAGATAAGCAAAATAAATTAACTGATTCTGTTTTAAAAACATTGTCACGCAACAAGAAACCTTCGCTATTATTAGAGACAAGTCATTTAATGAAAACTGAAACCGATTAAAATATATGAAAAAGCATAAAAATAGAAAAAAAAAAGTAAAAAGAATAAAAACAAATCTGAAAAGGTTTGGGAAAGCTTCTCTGAACTCCGAGCGACCAAACATGAATGTGTTTTAAAGGGAAACGCTGGTTTACTCAATTACAATTAATGTCTCTTTCGTTACTTAAATTATCTAAAAAATGTCAAAGTGTTTTACATGTTCGGAAATAACGAATCAGTAAAGTAAAAACCAGATGACAAGTCGAGAAGGAGAATGGCGCGATACTTAATCAACGGTCGGCCGGCTATCTTCAAAGCAGAGCGTACAATATGTCCTTTAAAGCTTTACTCTAAATTTGGTTAAAAGTAATCTTGTTTAAATTTGTTGATAGAAAGTGGTGAGAATTAAAAATAAGTATTTAATTAAAAAAATGTTGATGCAATTTATTATGAGGAAATTGATATTTTTAGTTGTATATAAGTCTATATATTTTTAGTTGCAAATAGGTTAATCTACTATATAAATATTTTGTACTAATTCTATGTATAAATAAAAAAAAGTGGGCAAAACTTGAACAGGAACAATGATAAAGATATTAAAATTAAAACCCATATATATATATATATATATATATATATATATATATATATATATATATAGTAAGTTATAATATATATATATATGTTATAACTTACTATAAAAAATATATATATGTTATAACTTAAATATATATATATATATGTTATAACTTTAAAAAATATATATATATATATACGTATATATGTTATAACTTACTAACTAGCTCTACCTACGTATTGAGCACTGTTGAAGTAAAATTTACGCATAAATTTATACTTTCGTATATTAATTTTATGTGAGTAAATGAAGTAGTTATATGTGTGTGTGTTTGTGTATATAAAGTGTTCCGTAATATTTTATATATTGGATAGATAGTTAATATATATATATATATATATATATATATATATATGTGTTGGATTAGTAGTTAATATATACACACACATATATATAAATACATAAACACACACACACATATGTATATATATATATATATATATATATATATATATATATATATATATATAAAGTAAAAGAGAGATGATTAAAAGAGATATGTACATACACACAGATTGACATTTATTATCGGCGGTTTATCGTATTATCTTCATAAGCAAGCAAACACCGTTATTATGTCTTAAAATTGCAAATTAAAAGAATCATTCTTTTGGTGCTTAAAATGTCTTTACCAGAAAACTCATATATAAATTTCTGATATGTTTTTCAACAGAAAACTAAACATCTATAACACCGAGTGATTTGTTCGGAAAACCGTCTTGCAAATTAATCAAATTAAAACATATGGCATTTGTGAATATTAAGTTGAATTCAAAGTTTTAATATTCAATCTGGACTTTTGGTGTGAACTTGTATCACTATATATATTATATAAATAGATATTATATGGATACTTATTTTTCATGATTAATAGTTGATGCTGTTAGTCACAGATCACAGTAAAAACCCAATTGATGTCAGTCGACGGCTTAGAATTCAAGTACTTGATGTGAACGACAACAAACCACAATTCCCAACAAGGGTAAGTTTTTAAAGTTCACGCTTTAAATTTCGTCTGTCCTTCGTTGCACAAGATTCAATGAAGTTATTTAAAATTGTTTTGTTTGCACATTTACAGTATATATATATATATATATATATATATATATATATATACATATATATATATATATATATATATATATAACATTTTTCGATATTTTGTTATTGAGTTATTAAATGATAATTAAATATTCAGTATCGCCTCCTACTTAAGATGCTACTAAACCCCGATATAAAAAAATATCAACAATAAAAATGTCGATATATTTTTAAAAGCAGTAAAAATAGAACGTAATTTCGACTCGATTATAATACAGCTGATGTGTCGTAGTAAGACGAAACACGTATACGTAGAAAACTCTTTTATAATTAATATTTTCAGGGGAATGTGAAATTTTATGTTCTTTCCAATAAACCGAATATCATATTTTAGACAAACGGTTTTTTTTAATTCACACCCCCTTTTCAAGTTTCTATTAAAAAGTAAATAATTAATTTACTCACCGAAAAGTAAATAATTAATTTACTCACAAATTGAAGAGAAAAGGGCAATAAATAATATATTCAAATTTAAAACAAAAAAACAAGTAGTGTTTTTTTGTTTTTTTACCTGTAAAGTTTGAAGTTTAAAACCTTTTTTTTAAAAAAACGCCTTATTTGTTTTTTTCTTTTTTTTAGTTTTAATGGAACATTGGTCCTTGCTCCTTTAATTGAAAAAAATAGGGCTTAAATTAAATTCTTCGAGGAGTTATAAGCTTGGAAAGAAAGGAGGGGTCGAATAATTCACGCCTCCCATTTTTAAATGTCTATTAAAAAGTAAATAATTAATTCATGTACTAAAGTCTTATAATATAACAAATTGAAGGGAAAAGGTCAATAAATAATATATCTAAATGTAAAACAAAAAAAGAATAGTTTTTTTAGAAATTTACCTGTAAAGTTCGAAGTTTAAAACCTTTAAAAAAAAAACACGTTGTTTTATTTATTTTGTTTTTTTAAATAAAACCTTGGTCCTTGCTCCTTTAATTGAAAAAAGGGCTTGAATATCATTGTTCGAGGAGTTATAAGCTTGGAAAGATGGGATGGAATTATTCACTATTTTCACGAAATTTCTGAGACACCTAGCGCTTAGACTAAAGAATTTATCCGTGTTCCTATCTCGTAGGGTACCGCCTCAAGGATATAGTTAAACAGCACATAGGATTCTGTTGTACGCAATATATCACTTTTCTTCTCGAATCTCTTGGTAAAATATGGTACTACTTCTATATACAAGGACCGATGAAACAGATTGTTTGAATAATAGTGTTTAATCTTGCTAGCGAGATTGTTTGCATAGGTAATGTAAAAAACTTTAATTTAAATTAGCTCAATCTAAGATATATGGCTCATTAAAATATCCTATCGTAACTGTGATATAAACACCGTTTGGCATCTGATGAAAACAAGATATTGCACACTGTATGGAAAATATTTAATACCAGGGATCTTAGGAAATAATATGATTTTTCGAAAAAAAAAAAAAAGACAAAATGAGTCGCAGGAAAGTTTGAAAATATCTCGGAAAGCGAAGAAGTTTATTGTAATATGAAACAAGAGTATTCCCCAGGTGAATGTAATGAGAAAACGGTCAGTATAGATAGCATGCTATACTTATTTTTATTTAAAATAACTGAACTTGTGATCTACGATATTATGATTAAAAATGGCAAAATTTAACTGCCTCATTGGTTTACTTATCTGTTGAGTGCCGACAACGTGATTTCCAGGAATGTAAATCAGGTGATGGGATTTCGAATCAGCATTATAGGGTAAGTGTTCGGGATCGTATTGCTTTGCGACAACACCATTGATTAATTTTAATCATGCTTAGAAGTCAATAGTCCATCGGTAAAACCATTTCACGAGTTTACTTTACATCAACCGGGGATTGTTTTAATATGTACTGTCACCAATGACTAAAAGTACACGCGTTTTAGAAATACATTAAACATTCCTCTTTTAATAACATTTCCAGTAGCAGCAGCCGCTGGTAATGCAATGGTTGACAATACTCTCGTACTTTCAACATTGGTCAATCGTCTCTGTTTGCGGCTGTTGAGAACATGGTACCGTATGTGCAACTAGGTTTGCCTTGTCAATAAAAAAAAAAACAAAGTGATTAATATTACTTAAGGTACAAATTAAAAAAAATAACACTGAAAAATATGGTGATCTGCTTTGATTGCTATATGGTACCGACGATTACAATGAAGCCATGTTTAAAAACTAATGACACAGTAGATATATTTATATGCTTCGATAGAAAGTACATTACAAGTTTTTATACTCATTAAAATTGAGATCATTTGCTTGCATAAAAATATTGAGAAACGTATCTGAAATACGTGTTTGTGTTAAACGTGATCCATTTTCAAACAAATAGCTTCAAAACCGAATACAATATATATTATGTTATTCTATGAATTAAAAGAGTTTTAGAAAATTACACTTAGCATTATTTTTATTTTATTGGAAGTCTATATTTCCATGATGCAATATTTGTTTACTTGAAAAAGGAAATCTACCGACTGCAACCGCACGTAAGAGCTTCTATAGTCAACAGATTTTTTTTTAATGTTTCACAATTTTACGAATATATAATTTTCAGAATGGTACAATCATCCCATACGTTTTTGAAGTGCCTGAAAACTCAAAAATCGGATACCATATCGGTGATGTCACCGCCTATGATATAGATTTAAACCCGACTGTCTATTACCAGATTTTATGTAAGTACTTGATTTTTATTATGTTGAATTATATGTGTTTGCACGATAATCTGTCTGCATAGTTGCAAGGAATTGTAAATAAACTAATGGAAAAATATATTTTTT
This sequence comes from Euprymna scolopes, assembly GCF_053919585.1. Taxonomy (NCBI): domain Eukaryota; kingdom Metazoa; phylum Mollusca; class Cephalopoda; order Sepiida; family Sepiolidae; genus Euprymna; species Euprymna scolopes. The sequence continues at coordinate 52,590,697 of NC_136491.1, forward strand.
TTTTTACAAAGGCATCGCCACATTATCAAGGCCCAGAGGCCACTCAAGGACAAGGGTTAAAGAGTGTACAGTAGAAATTGGTCAATATAGTAATCATTAGTAATGAAAATTTGGTAAATTTAATAACTTATATGGAACGGCTCATCAAGAACTTATTTACTTTAGACTTGAACACAACCATATTGTAGTCAGCCGGAAAGCAGGAAAACGGAAGACAATTCCACAGGCGTGCAGTTCTAAGAAAGAAGCTTTGTTCATGGAATCTACGTTTAGGTTTAGGCACAGATAAAGAGTGGGGGAAATTATTGATAGTGTTTACAGCTAGACGAGTGTTTCTTGTGAAAGTTTGGCGAGGGGGGACCATAGATTGAAGCTCAGTTGAACACTTTCCATGAAAATAACGATACATCAGAGATAAACTCGCAACATCTCTTCTGTGAGATAGAGGTTGCAAGGAGGAGAAAAGGACATCTCCTACGAGGCTACGAAGTCTATTTTGAACTCTATCAAGGCAGGACAAGTCCTTTCTAGCAGCTCCTGCCCAGATGTGGCAACAGTATTCCATCCTTGGACGTATCTGGCTCTTATATAGGTAGAGAATAGCATCAGCAGTGAGATATCTACTGGATCGATAGAAAGATCCCACCATTTTTCCAGCGGCCTTGGCAACAGATTTGATATACGTGTTCCATTTAAGATCAGGAGTAATGGTCAAACCCAGAAGCTTGTCAAAACTTGAGGCCTCCTGAAGACGAGAGCCATTCATTTCAATTGATGACAAATGTGAATTAGAATGTTGATGATGTAAAGAGAGAAGCTTGGTTTTAGATGCATTAAAAGTAACCAGCCACTCCCTTCCCCATTGTACTACGTGCTCAAGGTCAGAGAAGAGAGAATTGGAGAGAACTTGGTCGTTTACTGTCTTAGATGTGGTACCATAAATGGTAGTGTCCTCAGCATAAATGTCTACAAATGATGTAAGGATATGATTTGGAAGATCATTAATGTAGATCAGGAAAAGAGTTGGGCCCAGGATGGATCCCTGAGGGACACCGGCATTAATACTGTGAGCTTCTGATTTTTGCCCCTCAACTACTTCTCTTATGAACCTATCAGAAAGAAATGATTTAATAATTGAGAAGACTTTTCCAGCTATACCATAGCTAGCGATCTTATGAAGTAAACCTTTATGCCATACCCTATCAAAGGCTTTAGATATGTCAAGAGCAATTGCCCTAGAAAGATTGCCACCGTAGAGAGATTTGCTAATCCTATGCGATATAACTGTAAGGACATCTGCTGTAGATCTAGCAGAACGGAAACCATATTGAGTGTCATTAAGAAGGTTATTTTTGTTGAGATGTTTGATTACTTCTGTATTTAACACAGATTCTAGCAACTTACTCATGACGCACAGGAGACTTATTGGCCTGTACTGAGAGGGGGATGAGCGATCACCTGAATTCTTAAATACAGGGCATACTGATGAGATTTTCCAGGGAGATGGGAAACTATTCTCCTTAAGACAACGTTTAAACAGTTTTGTAAGTATGGGCGCTAATTCAGGTTGAAGTTTTTTGAGTACTATAATTGGAATACCATCAGGGCCAGTTGCTTTACTCGAATCAAGGTTTTTGATTAGCTTCGCAACATCACGTACAGATATACGTATATCACATAGCGTGTTTTCTGATACAGGAGGAAATATTGGGGGTTGGCGATCTTGGTCCCAAAGGGTAGAATTAGCTGCAAAGTTCTTGACAAAGAGTTTGGCTTTGTCTGATGCTGACGAGATTACCTCAGATCCATTGATAATAGTTGGGATGGAGCACACGCTTCTGTTCAGGATTCTATTTGCTATTTGCCAAAACTGGTGGGAACCAAGCCGCTGCTCAGCTACTTTGGACTTAACAGATTGAGCATACAACACTCTTGTGTTCCTTATTACTTTCTTACAATGGTTGCTGGCAGTCCTGAAAAGGGCTTTAGTTTCCATACATCTATTACGTTTGAAGCAGTGGAAAAAGTGATTTCTGTGCGCAATGGCAACAGCACATTCTGGAGAGAACCATGGCTGGCTGTTAGGTTTTTGCTGAAACTTTTTAGAGGGAATGAAATGGTCAATACCTACAATTAACCATTCAGTTAGGTCTAATACCATAGAGGACACACCCTTTTTAAACATGGAATGCAGAGGTAGATCAGATATAAATGTACGGAAGCTATCCCAGTCAGCCTTAGTGTATCGATATACTGTACGATGAAGAGGTACGTCTGGGGACTTATTACATTTCATTTTTATCTTAATTGATACAACAGAGTGGTCCGAAGATCCAAGAGGCGACAGAACAGAAACTGAACATAGTTCAGGGCAAGTTGTGAGAAAAAGGTCTAGTAGGCTCGCATACTGGCCGTCATTATCGGGCACACGGGTAGGTTCCTGAACAATCTGAGTGAGGTCATAGACAATGGAGAAATCATGACAGAACCTCCCCTCATCATCGGTCTTGTTTGAGTGGGTCAACCATTCGACGTTGTGAACATTGAAGTCTCCACATACGTGAATGTTAGCTGAAGGATAAGTAGAAAGGACTTGGTCAATTTTCTCAGATATGCTTTGAAAGATAGTAACTCCGCTGTTGTGGGGGCGATAGAGAGTAAATATAAATGCAGTAGTGTGAGCTAAAGCAACCCGGAAGCACATATAGGGTAAGTTAGGATCTTCCCTGGAGATGTCCCTCCCACATGGAAAGCTATCTTTAATATAGGCACATATTCCATGCCCATGGCGATCTTGGGGGTCAGATTTAGAAGTTAAGTTAGAGTATCCTGAAATTGCAAACTCATCTAGGGAAATAGCCTGTCCAATGCCAGTTTCACTTAAAAAGAAAAGGTCTGGTTTAGTCTCCTGTAATTGGGTTTCAACCTCTGGAAGGTTAGAACGTAGACCCCTGATGTTGGAGAAGAAGACATGGTAGTAGGGGTCTACGTTGGAAGTTGGAGAACCGGGTTTAATCGTGTATTTTTTCTTGAAACTTTGGAATTTGTGGACTAGGTCGACAGATTTACTTAGAGCAGGACAGAGAGGGGAAATTAAGAGAGAAAAAGAAACGAAGAATTTTTTTTTTGTAGCTAATGATAAGGTAAAGCCGTAACAATTACCCACTAGTATGGCATCGAGAGGCCCCATCAGAAGCTACTGCATGGTCCAGAATCCATTCACCAAATGGCAATACAGCAGCCCCAGTACTTTGCACCTGCTGAAAGGACAGCCTCCTTAGTGGTTAATCCAAGGTTCGGGTCCCTGACTATCAGGCGGATAACGTCAGCCCAGACAAAACGTTTACCTCCAGCACCCTTACTAGTGACATGGCTACAAGGATAGACATAGAAACAGAAAATTTCCGCCATCTCAGCCAACTGTTCGCAAAAATACTGCCAACCTAGAAAACAGCTTTTTCTTCTCCCTTTGTCCGAAAAATCACTCATTTAAAAAATGAGGACTGAGGGACAAATAAGAAGAAGCGAGAGTAACAGGAGCTGCCGATAACGCATCCACAATGCGTTTTCTACTCTCCATTAAAAAAAAAACAAAAAAAAAACTATTAAGTATTGTACTTAATAAAAGTCCAACAGACGTGTTTATGGGAAAGTATGGTGATAGATTCCCCTCACACGAACTAAAAATGAGTATAATTCGTAATTTTTGCTATCAACTCGGTAGATAAATAAACATATGTACGAGGAAAAAAAAAGCTAGCATTTAATAAAACAGAAATACACAAATTAAATACTGAAATAAAATGGAGTTGTTAATATTTTAAATCTAAAATAAAAAGCATGATTGAAATCACTTATCTCATTATATATATATATTATAGGCAAAGAAATGTTAAGAGTGAGTTACTTTTTACGAGAAGTTTAAAACTACATTAAAGGTTCACGCAGTAGATTTCAGTTGTACGTAGTGGTAAAAGAATCTAGTTAATTGTTGGAATCTTGTTTCTTTAAGGAGATAATTGTTAGCTATCTTTGAGAGACAAAAACAGTAATTATGTATATATATATATATATATATATATATATATATATATATATACGTGTTATAAATATTGTTTACAATATGTATGTATATATATGTTGTATATATACATGCGTGTATTATATACGTATATATGCATATATTTGCTCACAAATATATATATATGTACATATATATATATATATATATATATATATATATATATATATATATATATATATATATATAGGTGTGTGGGTGTGTGTGTGTTATGAGAGCATGAAAAGTAATATGGTAAAGATTAAACTTATAAAAGTAAAGCGGCTAATTGTTTCGGAGCTCTAAAACAACAATGATCTCCAGAGGAAAATACTACTCCCCCATAAAACATATAAGCACACTCTGCTACGTATTTCAATTATAAAAGTTGCGTAATAATCGATTATAGAAGTAATATTGTATAATTAGATCATTCACGAGAATAGCTGAACAAGAACTCGTTTACGTTAAAGATAATGATATAGTCAGCTTGAAAGCAGACTACCGGAACAGTGTTTCACAGGTAGGCAGGGAGAAGCTTTGTTCATAGAATCAAAGTTTAGGTTTAGGCAACGATAGAGAGTGGGGGGTTTTATTAATAGAGTTTTGGGATAGAGTAGTGGTTTTTATGAAGGATTGGCGAGGGGGGACCATACAATAGAATTCAACCGAACACCTGCCATGAAAATAACGATAGACCAGGGACAGGATTGCAACGTCTATTCTGTGGGAGAAAAGAAAAAGACATCGCGTACTAGATTACAAATCTGTTTTAAATTCTGTCACGGTAGGATAGGGTGCTTCCAACAGCTCATGCCTAGATGTAGAAACTGTATTCAATCTTAGGACATACTTGGCTCTTATACAGCTAGAGAATTGCTTCAGTAGTGAAATGCTCCAACCATTTTTCCAGCGACCTTGGCTACAGATTTGATGTTTATACATATGTCAAACCAGGAGTGAATGTCAGACCAAGAACTTTGTTTAAACATTGGCCGTCTTCAAAACGAGAATGATTGATTTCAATAAAAGCCAGATGTGGGGCAGAGTGTTACTGATGGAAAGATTGAAGTTTGGTTTTAGATGCATTAAAACTAACCAGTCACCTCTTTCCCCATTGTACCATGTGTTCAAGATGAAAGGTGAGAGAAAAAGACAGAACTTGGCTGTTTTCTTATTTTAGAAGTGTTGCCATAGATGGTAGTGTTGTCTGTATAAATGTCTACGAATTATCTAAAAATGTGATTTGGGAGATCATTGATGGAGATCTAGGAGAGAGTCGGGTCCAGGATGGAGCCCTGATGGGCCGCCGGCATTAATTCTGTGAGCTTCTGATTTCTGCGATTCAATCACTACTCGTATAAACCTATCAGAGAGGAATGATTTTATAATTGAGATCTTGTGCCAAGATTCTGTCGAAAGCCTTTGACATGTCAATGGCAATTTTCTTAGAAACGAACCTGCGTCGAGAAATTCAATAATGCAGCGAGAAGTTACTGTTAGCACATCATAGATCCAGACGGAAACGAAATTGCATGTCACTGAGGAGATTGTTTCTGTTGAGGTGATTGATCACGTTTCCGTTAAACACAGATTCGAGTAGTTTAATAATGACCACAGGAGACTGATTGGGCTGGATTGAGAGTGAGATGATCGATCGCCCGAATATTTAAATACCAGGACGACCGAAAAGATTTTCCAGGGTCTTGAGAAGCATTTCTCATTAAGATAACCGTAAAACAAGTGTGTAAGTATATAGGGGGGGGCTAGTTTTCATATAAATACATACATACATACATAATTATAAATGTAAATAAGCAATATATATATATATATATATGTGTGTGTGTGTGTGTGTGTGTGTTTGTATAAATCTTGTCTGTATGTCTATGTGCGGAAAGTCTATTCTAAAACACTCTGTCAATGTTTGGTCTACATACGTACAACTTGATATATAGGGAATTTGGACCAATGAGACAAATTTTATTTGATTTTTAAGCTATGAAAATGACGTGTAAGGGTTCAAAATGTAACTACATACGTGTTACTGCTACGTTTGCAAAAATATACATGTATAGGTTTACGTTAGTTATTTTTTGGAAGTTTCCTTTATCCATCTGTTAGATGTCAACAAATATGGACAAAGTGCTAAATATTTGTGTTTTCATTCTAGCTGGTTGCACTCTAATCATATACATTTGAAATTGTTACTATACATTTGGTACAATACAACAACAAACAGAAAATTATTTTTATAAGAAATCTGAAATTTACATCAATTAAATATCATATTTAAGCAACGCTCGGTGGCCTGCTAGTTAGCATATAAATTATATAGGAATAACGATTCATTAAAAAAAGCATATAAATATTATCTATAAATTATATAGGAATAACGGCGCATGAACACACAAATAAAAGGTTAAGTCTTTAGTACCATAAAGACAAATATATATATATACATAAAAATATATATACATTTATAGACAAAGAAACGGTTTCAATGTCGGGAAATGTAGCTACTCCTAAATTTAGACTGTCAATGGTAATATAATTATCCGTAGAATCCTGTCTAATACATTCGCTAATACAAACTGTAAGAATAATAAAACAATATTTTATCGATGATAATATATATATAATAATTGTATAATAAGCCATTAACATTGCGCGTGGGGTGTATAATTTATTCATAGTTTGGTAATATTTTGTAATTCATAATCCTCACTCACATTCACAGCCGGCAACGAGGGTGGCGAATTCGAACTCAATCAGCGAACGGGTGCGTTAAAATTGAAGAAGGCGATCGATCGCGAGAGGGTAGATTCGTACACATTGAACATCGAAGCTGTGAACAATGTGACTGACTACATCGTTATGAGGCCGCGAAACAGGCGCAATGTGGACGCCAGCGTGACCAAAGTGAAAGTAATTGTTTCAGACATGGACGATGAAAAACCGACCTTCCTCCAGAAAGAATATTATGGATGTAAGTATCTTTGTTAAATCATTTTTCAATTTAAAATCAACTAACCTGACATATACAAAAACTTGCATGCACATAGACAGCTACACACAAAAACGTATTTATAAAGACGAAACATTGATAAACAAATGACTCGGTTTATTCTTTTTTTATCTTTATTTTGTCAGAATACTATTTCAATTATTCTCATATATATATATATATATATATATATATATATATATATATATATATATATATTCCAAGTTTATATATATATATATATATATATATATATAATTAAAATTACGATTGAATTTACCAAAATGATCCAAGATGGTACAAATAAAGTATATTATAAATATTAAAGAATCAATGTTTAGAAAATTATCTCATCCAGATAAAAAAAGCTCGATAAAACGAAATAGGAAATAGAGCTTATAATATGAGCAAACAGTTATTAAAATATGTTAAAAAACACTTTGAAATGAGTTAAAAACATATTTAATCTGAAAAGGAAACACTAGATAAATGGATAGTTCTTAATCCGCGGAGTTTCGAAGAAATACTTTCCTTCTCATCAGAGGGTAGGAATTAGCAAAATGCAGGATCGGATTTTGCATGCAGAAGTATTTTATGAAACAACAAGTAAGACAAAGATCTTACTTGAAAACAAAAAAAAGTGAAGCAGAGAGAATATGGTAAAGAAAAAGGTGATTACACACGAATGGATAGTCTGGTGGAAGATAGAAAATCCAGTGACGGTAAAATCCAAATGTAAAATTTCAAAAAAGTAAAGAGAATTTCCATTTGTACAAATAAAATCCAAGGAGATCCCGTAAATGGAAGAAGATGGTCCATAATAATCCAAAGGTAGAACTCCATGGAATAATTCACAAACATGTGTACAAGGGGAAAAAAGAAAAGATTCCAATAATATTAATAAAAGAAAAATAAGATGTGTTTTTCACTCTACTTCCGAGACATAAATATAAATAAGAAAAATTATATTTATTTATTTATTTCTTATTGACATATATAGGCTAGTGCATCTACCACCACTACCCCGATCTATCAACCACGCTCGAGCCCATGTCTCATCGTAGTAATGTTGCATCTCTGTGCCTGTTTTACAAGTCCTTTAATCGAATGTGCCATGATTAACTCCTTGCACTTGTGCCCGTTGATGTATATACTTCCGACAACTTTTTAAACAGCAGAATCCCACCACTTCATTATAGATGCATTTTATTGTCAGAAAACCTTCTATTTAAATAGCTTCTTCAATCAGACTGCTAGACTTTGGAATTCCCTCCACTTCCTCAGTTTCTTTACTAACATACTGAAGTTTTAATGTACTGCAAACAGGCATATTTCTAATATTTTTCCATAGTCCTCTATAGACATGATCCCAAATAGTTGCCCTTTACGCCCAATCCGTGATATAAGTTGTTGGAAGTGAATAAGCGTAAAAAGTCATCGATCAAAAATAATCCGAAATAACAACAACAACAAAAAAACACCTTGACTTTTAAAAGCAAGTGATAAAATATGTAGGATAAGTTTTTCAACGGCATCTGGAATAAGCATAAAGTCAGTGTAAATGAGCCGAATGCACCTTCTTAGAGTCAATCTTGAAAGGGAAAGTGTACCGACAACGAAACTATCGAATTTCTTCGATAAGGACCTCTCTAGAGACTGGAAATAATCCAATGCTCTCCTCGCGTAGCAGTACTTTGTGATTTTTAGAACATAATTAAAGAATAGCTGATTGAAACAAATAGACTAGACCTTTAGCAAGAGAATTTATAGCGTCTGAATGTTAAGGAACACCCCAGCTAGGTACGAGGTTGAATACAATAGATTATTTCAATACTATTTTGTTTTTTTTCTCTCCATTAGGCATTTCTACGGGTGCCACTGTGATGACTAGCATTTTGCAAATCGAAGCCGTTGATAAAGATGCGCTAGGTAGTAGCGCAATTAATTATTACATCGAAAACGTAAAAAGAGTTGGTGTTGATCAAACAGCTGAGAAGACCTTCGTTATCGGCGATCGAGATGGAATTATACGGAACACAGAGATAATGAGCAAATATGAAAGTGATGTATTCTCCATGGATGGAGTTGCCAGAGACAAGGGAGGATCCGTAAAAGTCAACGTTCTGGTACAGTATTACGTTTAACTCTTCTTTTATTCTATCTGACATATTTTCTCTCACTCACTCTTTCTTTTTCCTTCTCTCTCTATATATATACATATATATGTATGCATATACACATATTTATATGTATATTTACACACACACACACACACACACACACACATATATATATATATATATATACATATCTAATCTATCTATATGCATATATTAATTGAGGTACATGTATATATTTTTCATATTTATATACTCTGAATTCACTCTGAAATTTATGAATCACCTATTTGGAACATAACTTCTGGGATTAATATGTCTAAATATGAGCTATATTTAGTTTAATTTTATTTTATGAAAAGAATGTTCGCGTAATTGAATATTCTTACTTCGTGCAATTTAATATCCTGCAATTTTTCTTGAAGGAATTAGACATAAAATAATAAATGCTCCTTAAATATTTGAGGATTTGCGACGCACTTGCTTGGACGGAGTCCCAGTGTCTCATCAGTGTGCCTAGAACCGTGAGATTCAACGCTTGAGCAATTGATGTGGAACTGGTGACTGTCAGTTTATTCTGATAATTAATTGCAGCATTACAATAATATATATATATATACATATATATATATATATATATATATATATATATAATCACAAGAACCATTGTTATTTGCTTGTTCTTACGTTTAGCTATATGCGGATTATATATATATATATATATATATATATATATATATATATATATATATATATATATATAATCCGCATATAGCTGAGAGTTAAACTAAACATAAGAACAAGCAAACAACAATGGTTCTTGTGATTACAGCTTATTCCCGACGGATGAGAATAAGTAATTTTACTGTGATTCTTGTAATGTTGCTATTTAACTTAGCAGCGTGGGATCGTAAGGCCTTTTGTAGCTGTCCAACCTTTGACACGACCTTACAAAGGAGGTCTTACTGCTTTGATAGATGCCGCCTGGTCGCAACACTTAGAGTTCTGTACACTGGACACAACCAGGACTTGTAATTAGCGGGTGTCCACGCAGAAGAGCTGCTCACTGTGTAATATATTTTAAAAGATTTTATGAGAGAAAACACGAATACATGTTCCCATTGGAATATTACAATATTTCAGATTTGTAATTAATTTCATCTATAATTATTAGTCATTAATAAACTAGACTCCTTGAATTTTTATTGTCGTACCTTAGATCCCTTAAGCTAAACTTTAAATCTAAGACGTTTTTTTAAATAATTAACATGTAATAGATTGTGATCAAAATTAGAATTAGGATTCGAGAAATAACGTTTAATATTATTATATTTTTGTTGTTATATGTTAAACGTATATATAAATGGTGTAAAACTTATATTGAGCTAATTTATTTATCTTTTCATGGACTGGTATTTTTCTAGCCTATCTAGATACATTTATAAAAAATGGTGTGTATATAATACGATGAGTATAATTAAGTTGTCAACACAATTCTGATTGTGATTTCTCTCTACCGAACAGGAAGAAAGACAGGCGGTATACACTTAGTTGATAGATTCAGAAGACATACTCGTTTTGAGTGAAACCTCTTTTATTTTACACCTTGAAAATTGTGTTCGTAATATAGTTGTGTGTAAAATATTCGAAACTTAAACAGTCCCTTATTGTTCTCTCTCTCGCAAATTTTACATCATCTCTCTTTCCATTTCAGGTGTTTGTGACCCAGAAGAGTCAAACTGTAAAAGTTGTCTTAACCCAGCAATCAGCTGATGTCTATTTCTTCATTAATCAAATTAAGAGGTAATTATGCGCACACACAATTTTTAGAAAAAAGGGGTAATTGTTATATTGAAAAAAAAAAGTGTTCTTTATTAGAAAGTGATCGCTTTCAACCCCAAGCTTATATTTCATATGTTTAATTGAATCATATTTTGTAAATTATTTAATTCTAATTTAATAAAAAAAATCTTCTATGTATGTCCGTTATTACTGAGCTATAGGGGAGACTACTGGAAAACAGCGCCTGTTTGGACCGGGTGAAAGACAGGTTTACGAAGATCATTGTGCAAATAATATGTCAATCTAAACAGCGGTCTACCTCTAGGTCGCTTCCTGGCAACATGAAAGTTAAATGAGAATTTCGATACAGCGTCTAAAGCGACCCTTAATACGTCCAACCAACCTGGGCTGCCATTTGGTTACTTTGTCCATAGCTGGCAATTATCGTAATTGAAAAACATATTATCAATTAAATTTATACTAAGATCAGTTGCCATATACGCAATCGTAACATGTACAATATTTTATGTCTTTTTTAGGCTTATTTCTAATAAAACTGATGATAGTTATGTTTGCATTGCGGATATCAAGGAGCATACGCTTGCTAATGGCGAAACAAGTAAATATTGGTAAGTTATTGGTGTCTTGTATTCTATATTTAAATGTAATGAGATAAATTTATGAGAAAAATATTTTTGTTCGATATCGCCAGTGATTTAAAAAAAAACCCTGTGATTCAAAACAATATAAACAAAAATAATATTTATGAAATATTTATTAATTTAGTATTTAAATAATAGTATAATGGTATATCCTATTGCAACAGACATAATTATTTTTATAACACACACATTTTTCTATCTATTTATATATATATATACATATATATATATATATATATATATATATACATATATACTTCAGTTAATCACATAAAATAATATACGATAGTATAAATTTATGCGTAAACTTTAAGTATTTATTTCAACAGTACTCAATACGTAGGTAGATATAGGTAGTAAGTTATAAAATATATATGGCGATTAAGCTATACAGAATATTCCGCGTTTCATCCACGCTATGATTTCATCCACAATTTCATCCAATCATATATATATATATATATATATATATATATATATATATATATATATATATATATACAAACATAGATGTGTACATATACATTATAGATATGTATATATACCATTTATCACGTTAAATAACGTTGAATCTAAACATTTACATTTTCTTTACGTCAGTCAGACAGTGATCTAATCGTTATACGGTGATCTATGCATAAGAGCTAAATTGACCGACTTAATTCAACTGAAAGTGCTCAACGATAAGAAATGAGTTTCTTAACGGGGCTGTCATAATTATTTTTTACTATAATAATTAAATACCTACAGTAATGTTTCATCCTTTCGGGAATCTTCAGCGCAGGGTGTCACGATTAACACCAGCCGACAGATTCGAACTCGAATATATATATATATATATATATATATATATATATATATATATACACTAATTTTGATATCTGCCCTTTCAGGTCTGATTTGTTTGTATACATCATAGACAAGAAATCAATGAACGTATTAGGTGCCTCAGCAGCAGCAAAATTATTGAACACCGCACAAGCCGCCGACGAACCAACGTTTTCTGGACTCTATGTGAACAAAATACAGGTATGGATAGTTGTGTTTCATTGTAAAAAAATATGTGCTTTTTATTTAGATTCTCTGATCAAACAGAAAGATTTGGTATGACGGTAATCGCTTCAAAAACGCATGATTCATGGGTAACAAAAATTAACGTTTTTAGAAAACTGCCTCAGGAAAGTCACGCGGAATCTTTTGGGAATGTTAGCAAAAATTTAAGTCACTCAGGGAGGATAATAATTAGATAAACGATGGAAATCAATAAGTAATTGATAAAACATAGTGTTGTCTTCCGTATCCCTAAGCCTTAGTTCTCCCCAATAAAATAACAGAACATACAAAGTAAAATTATATCAAATTAATTTTCCGAATTCAAACACTTATATTGATCCATATCAACTATTGTGTTCTTTTTAAAGGAAATTATAAAAATGGCGTTCTAAATTGCTGAAAAATCAAGCAAAGTAATACCATTATTATTTTCAGCAGTATATATATATATATATATATATGTATATATATTTATATATATATATATATATATATATTAATAAATATGATATGTACTATATTAAAGAAAACACGCACAGCACATCTTTTAGAAATAAAATTACAATATGATTTATAAAAATAAACGAAATACAGAGTAAAATACGAAATTAAATGTGTGTTCAGAAATGTGATTAAAACCTTTCAGTTTTGATAAACTGAACTTTTTTTATCCGACGCAACTATATTTTCATAAGATAATAGATTAAAAATTAAAATGTTAATCCTTGTGTGCTAGAAAAGAAATCATGAAAATTGAGTTAAATTTTACGTCCGCTATATGTTTCTCAGCATTGCACCCGAGTGGTAGTAACTCCATATTTAGCTGAGATTGTATGCATAAAACTCCATATTTAGCTGAGATTGTATGCATAAAACTCCATATTTAGCTGCGATTCTATGCATAAAACTCCATATTTAGCTGAGATTCTATGCATAAAAAGAACTCACTTCAAAAAAATATCATTAAGTTTAGTATTGTTTCACGTAAAAACGGCGAGGAAATTCCTCGGATAAAAGTGTAATTCGAGAAAAGTGTAAAATTGAAAGATAACGCATCTTTCCCGCGTAATCATAACGTGAGAAGTATACTTTAGCAAGCTGACATCTATTAGCTTCTTAATAGACGCTATCGTGCCATACATTGGTATATCAAAACGTTGGCGATTGTGGGAGAGAATATTACAGAAATAATTTACATTAAAAAGATAATCCAAATTTGTATGAATCGAATTCTTATAAAAACTATTTCAATATTCTTAAGAATTAAATGTATAGTTTATTTTAGAGTTAATATACAACATTCGAATATTATTATACCTGTGCAAGTGGCGTAGATGGTTACATACACAGATTGTGTGTTTAGTATGTTGGGTTAAAGTTCTTGAGCAGCTACTGAATCGCTTAACTGAAGCTACTGAATCGCGTTTGAGAAAATTATCTCTACAATTTACTATCTCAAACTATGAATTAAATATTAAAGGTGACTTTTGAGTCTTTGGTTTGCAACTAATAAAAATGCAAAATAACACCAGTGGTTTTCTTATCCCGTTATTGCATCCAGTTGTCCTAAACTTTTCATCACCGCTGAAATCAAGCAACGCCGTTTCCGAAAAGAAGTATTCGGCGATTGCTCGAAGATTACTTCAATAGAAACCCCCCACGAAGGTAATCTCACAGGGGGTGTCCAGTGTATCTGAAGATTGAAGGGGCACTTCTTTATTACAGATATACACCACTCAAACCGATAATATTGCGTGGTTTAGTGTTTGCAGAAGTTTTTAGATAAAAATGATAGTTAAAAATACGAGGATTAGTAGAGGATGCGGAAAAAGATTTATTAAACACACAAATATCATCATCCAAAACCTGTGAGTTCACTCCCTGCATAGGGATTAGATTTTAACTTTGATCATACCACAAATAAGTTTTCCCATTAAATAGATTTCATTGAGGTAAAAAAGAGGCTGAAATGTCAGTTTCCTTTTTTTTCATGTTTTGCCTCATTTCTCTTACAAATAAATAAGTCGATTATTACCGTGACGATTAGTGTTACACAACTGAGAAATAAGTAGTGACTATGCGAACAGGATATTGTACCCCGGAAATGACGGAAAATAGTAAGATGCGTAAAAAAAGACAAGCTACTTCACTCTTTCTCTTTTGGTTCTCTCTCCTTTGAACCAAGTAGTGCTATGACTTTGTACCCTTGAAGTTGGTAAACGTGTAAAATATGTGTTCATAATAAATATTATATAAGATAATATATATATACAATTTCTGCAAATTTACATATGTTTCCCAAGATACCAATAAATGGATGAACTTTAATTATACGTACTTCTATATATTTATAATGTTGTTCGCGGGCAATAAATGTACATACTAATTTCTAAGATACTGACAGCCATGAATTGTCTTGTTATCTATAAATATAATTTTGTATATTTTATATTAATTTTATTGGTATTATTGAATTGATTATATATATTAATAATATGAATTATGAAATTTGTTTGTTATGCATGGACATTACTCATATGGATTAATATATACATGCATTAATAGGATTCATATGTACGAAATGCCTTCAATAAGTTTCCAGACTTTTTTCGTTTGGGCCCTTTTTTTGATAGTTCACACATGAAACTCTAGTATCCTTCGAAGTAACCTCTTCCGGCGGCAATGCACTAGATGTGTCATTCCAACAACTTCTGGAAGGCCTAGTGGATATTTTCTTGTGTGACCATGTCAATGACCCTTGTTACAGCCTCTTTCATCTCCTCAATTTTCTCTTAACGACTTCTTTTATGGTTTTTTTTTTAGCTTAGGGAATGACAACTACAACAACAATAGCAACTCAACTCTGGTATTCTGACTTGCTTCCAACTCCCACACCTCTCATCATCACTCACAGACCCTCTGCCTTCCTTGCATCTTTTATGCCACTCAAATACTAAGACTCGATTCATAAAAGATGGTCTAAATGCAGTCGGAAGCATTCCATAGTTCCTTTGGCATCTGTTCCAAGTTTAAAACATTATTTGATTGCATATCATTCTTCTAAAGTGGCCTTGTATTTCTGAAATTCACCGGATGCGAAATCAAACTTAAGTAGGATGTATTCCCATTCTTGCTGTAGCTATTCTTTTGAACTTGAAATCAGAAAAATTGGTCAGTTATCTCATACCTTATACAGAAATAATATTCTTAATTTTCAAGTGTCTACCACAATTTTGATTCCTGTACAAAACAGTTTAGAAACTTATTTATAACACCCCGTAAATATTTAAATAAGGTTAGGTATGCACATATGTTTATATATTTGTCTGTACAGAATTAAACTACATAACTGGTAATTATCCTTGGCATAACTTAAGGAATGTGAGCTATATTTAGGGGTTTTTTTTGTTGGTTTTATGCTAAAGGGTATAAGATGTATTAGAAACCTTTCATAAAAATTAAACATATTGTGTGGAATGCATAAAACATAATTTAACAATATCTCCCAAATATTTGTTTTTTTTTGGGGGGGGATTAATTTAAAGGGATTTCAGAATACATAATATGAGCACAAATCCTATTTAAAATTCAGACATCTCTAATTGGGCATTACGTTTTACCCTGATTAAGCCTAATTCCTTAGATTTTAATTTATCTGTTACAGTACTGGTAATACCTAGTGTGGTATTATTACTAGACGCATTTTGCCGACTTTTTCCGAAGGGGGACGTTCAAAGTGCATATGAAATTCATAAACAGCCCCCAGCTGCATGTATATCCCGGCCACAAAAAGATGATATATACCGCCCAGCATCCGAAATGGTCACCCATCTGATACTGGCTCGAGTCCACGTCGCTTAACCGATGGCGTAATGAGTAAACTCCTTTAATGTTAGAAATGTTTTGTATTTTAATTGCTGTGGATTATTGGATGCATTCTTCATATCATTTATGTGGCTACAATATAATTATTTATATGGATTATTACAATAGTTAATAATTTATATTGATAATTATTATTGTATATTATTTATATGTATTAGTACTATGATGTATTATATTTATGGATCATTATTGGTATTATTTTTGGAAATCTATATAATTGTATATTACGCATATTTATAATTATTGATATTATTTACACAGTTTAATACAGTTACATATTATGATTACGTGTTATTATTGATATCATATATATATGAATAATATGCAATTTTATTAATCCATATAATGTAATTAATTGAGCTTCTTATATAAGTATTGATATATAATAGGAAAATATATTTATACAGATATATATATATATATGTATGAATTAATAAAATTGCATATTATTCATGTAGATATAATTATATCCACATGATTAATATGCAATTTGATTAACGCATGATCTACTATTATTTTATGGAATCCTTTAAGATGAGGCTATATAATGTGTGTATTCATTTTTGGCGATCTGTTATCTTCATCTTTATTGTTGTTGTTGTTTCACCACGTTGACTCATTGAATCTCCACGGTTCCAGGTTAGCATTGTTTGAAGATAGCGGTATCAAGCTTACCAAATGCATGCCAGGGAATTTGTTGGCCAAAACATGGTGAGACAATAACAATTATGGAAGGCACTAATTACTAGATATAATTAAAGACTCCACATTCATATCCTGTCGCGATTAACCACCTGGAGAAGATCAGCCAATGGGTTGACTGAAACGTGGTGAAAGAACACCCATGAAGATGAGGATAACGTCCTCAAAAATGAATACAGGATTAACCTAATTCTATATTATTCACATTGATGACTATTGATATTATTTATATGAATTATTATGTTGTATATTATTTATAATATTCTTTTAACTTTATGCATGCTGTATATGTTTTAGGTGGCTGAATTCTCCGAAGTTAAAAAGGAAAGGATCCCTCTACTAATTATCATGATTCTAGTGATATTGTTTTGCATCTTGGCCATGTTTCTTGCTTGCCTTGCCTGCTGGTGCATTGCTCGATCGTAAGTGTTTAAAACTCTGTTATAATCACACTTAATACCATTTTTAACTAACGCATAAGCCAAAAGCTACTGGAGACTAAATGTTAATAAGATTCATAGACTGTCAGTTTATAATTAAGAATATTATGAAAAGATTGGTTTGTATTTCTTACGAAAAGAAATAATATTAAGAAATTGTTAAAAATTGATTGGAAGATATCCGTGCTATAGCTCATAGAGGCAATCCTCTGGTAACGTTTGTCACAAGTAGAAAACTATTGTAAATACATTGTGTTTATTGAAACTGCTTTGATGTTAGGTAAACAGAAGATCAAAGAAAAACATTTACAAGTTATTGAGATTTTACGAAATTAAATCTCCGTTACACACCTGAAAATCAAAATGCAGTAGTGCAGTAAGGAATCAAATCGTTCTCAGAGATGTTTTAATCTTCTTTCAAGGATTTATAAATGTTTTTCTATATTAATTATGTTACCACTTTTAATGTGCATGTATATATTTATGTGTATTTCTCGTCTTTGTTTGACTTTATTATTATTATTATTATTATTATTATTATTATTATTATTATTATTATTATTATTATTATTATTATTATTATTATTTAGTATTAATAGATTATATATTGAAATAAAATAAGTCATGGTGTAAAACGCATTTTTCAAAATCTCTCCAAATTTAATCCAGCATAATGCATTTTAGTTTTTATACTGAAACAGTTACGCATAGAAGTCTTTCTGAATATTATGAATAAACTATAAAAAATATTATAAATTATCGAATAGATTCCATTTCCGATTGATGAAAATTGGTGTTCTTTGTTTTTGTTGCAAACCATCTACTAGTTGGTTAGTTGTGTACTGATCCCATGAGCGATAGGAACCTTCTATCATGTCTGAAAGTGACACAATGTTCATCGAACGAGATCATAGATGCTCCGCTATACAACATGCTCTCTACCGATCCAAGTTATGACAACAGGACTATTGCCAATCCGGACGGTTCAACGCTTGAGGACACAGCCCAACAAAGTTTCCGACCACGGTTATGGTCTTTAGTGTGATTTAAAGTGAGGGCCACATAATGATAACTTACATCCTCGAAGTCGCCTTGAAAGTCGACACATAAGTGTACCTGGATGTGCTGAAACGTTTGATGACTCCCTGGTGCAATCAGGTGGCCGCTGGCAGACCCTGGATGTGACAGCAAGACTCAGCGCCGGCCCACAAGTCCAAAGAGACTCACGCTTGTCTTCAGTAGTACTATGACTTTGTGCCCTTCTCTCACCGGTCCCTTCTCCCCCACCTGAACCTGCTGCACTACTTTATTTTGTCATACGTCGAGAATATCAGGAGCATCACCTCCCCATAACACTAAAGCCAACCTGATCACCGCCATCCGCCGAGTATTCGCCGGCGCTTGCGGAAAAAGTATGCTCTCAGTTTCGGACCTGCATCGAGGCGGCCATATTGAATTAATGGTTGGTCTATTACATAATCAAGTTACCTGAATTTATTTTTTCAATAAAACTTTTAAATACAGCTGTAGCGCTGTTTTCGTAAAGAGGACAATATTATCGTCCCACACGTAATGTCTGTTTACTGCTATATCATAATATATTTATATTTTGATAATAATAATAATAATAATAATAATAATAATAATAATAATAATAATAATAATAATAATATACTCACGTTCACCTCTAACAAGGACCATACAGGGCAAGATAACCACGATGTTGGTTTTCGTTACATTTAAACTCTTGCAAATCAGTACAGTAACAGAAATAGGTATCAGGAAGGGAATTTCAAAGTCTCGCCGTTCGAGGGAAGAATGTATTCGAGTAGAAAGCTTTCTGGCATTGAGGAAAGTCAACAGTGAAAGGGTCTGATTTTCTTGCTATACTACTACTACTACTACTACTACTACTACTACTACTACTACTACTAATAATAATAATAATAATAATAATAATAATAATAATAATGATAATAATAATAACGTTATAGTTTACTAATTTTTAATAAAACAATATAATATAAATAGTGTCAGTGGTTGTGACTCAATGCAATGTGAATGCATGACTAATTATTTTTCCTCCAAAAGGATGAACTTGAGTTGTTTTATTTTGTACAAATATTGTTTCATACATGGCATTGTGGGCTCTCAGAGCATCTTTCCGGACTAGAGTACTTTCTCTATAGCCTTGATGTTGCATAATACACTATTATATATTATACTAATCTGGCTGCCCGCCGTTGCCTGTGTTTGGAGGTGTGTGTTGAATATTTTAAAAAAGTTTTAGTAGGCAGGCAGGCTCGAACGCTTACTACGAAGGAGGAAAAGAACATGAAAAGAAAAGTGACATCTTTGCCATTGAGTCCATCGCCACACCGGAGTGGCAAAGGTTTAAATTTCGGCTAGTCAATCGAAAAGAGGGGATGACTTTCGAAAATATCGGCAAAAAAATAGACCTCTCTTTGTAGAAATGCCCAGTTGAGGGTGAAGGAATTAATGTTTTAAGTCGATATTTCGATATTTGCCGTCCGAAGGGTCGACCTTCAAAACGATACTAATCTCGTGAAAATCTGTCATCTCGTTGGAAATTGTTAGGCAGACATACATACACACACACATACATACACACATGCATACATACATACATACATACATGCATGCATACATATACATGCATTTAAACAGACAGGTGAGATGTATATCATAGATTAACGCTTATATTGGTATATAAAGGTTGATATAATATTAAACGCAGGTAAAGTTTATTATAGTGTTTTTTATGGTTGAGTAATTTGACTCCAAACAATGCAGAAATAAAACAGATTAACGAGTCTTAAAAGATAATGTGTAATGCTTCATTTAAATCATGATACAATAAAAAATTAAGCTATCGTGATAGTGGGTTCGACATATTGTCCTATCTTATCTGTTCCTGCCCCATTGCTTGATGTACACATATTTTAATGTAGTACCTCCTTACGTTGAAGTAGCGGTATGCTTTGTTATGGTTGGACGTGAGTAAAAAATAAAACAACAACAAACAAACAACAATCTGGTGATGCCATATGTATCGCAAAGAGAGAAAACCTCCATACTATTTACTTTGAAAAGAAGTTATTTTAGAATAAAAATGTGTTATTTCGCTTCAAATGTAGTCATAGTTTTAGATGCGACATGTTTTTCATCTAACATGTAAAAAAGATTTTCTAATCAAATTACACAATAGGGAATAATTAAATTTAAGATCATTCTATTGATAATCTCAGTCGGATTTATTATGGTTTGAGGATCTCAGTAGGAGGCGGAAAGAAGAGGAACGGATTTCAGTCAACACCAATTGACATTTACCTTCTCACCCGCACATGACATTCTATAAAGAAACATTAAAAACACGAGTTATTCGTTTTTTACAGCGGGAAAGTTAAAATTTTTAAAGTATGGTGCGTTTTTTAATTTTTTTATTTAAAAAATTTTTCCAAGAAAACTATATAAACAAAACTTGTCAACGCACAAAACAGGCATCATTATTTTACATATTTATAATTATATTATTTCTTCGTGTAGGGGGAATCAATATTGTCTTACGTATGTATAACCCATTTTGGGTAACAGTTTTCCTATATTAAAACCCGGCGTTAGAATTGAGAAATAAAGACGCTGAGACTTCTTGTCCTCGGACTCTGGCATAAAGAAAATATAAAGAGAAATATTTTTACTATAAGTAAAAATGCATCTTACATTCCCTTTATCTGCTTACAAATACTTTAAAATACATAAAATACACATTAAAGAAAACAATTATTTGGGTTAATGATGTGTAAATATTGTTTTCGAGAAGTGCAACAAGAAAATATTAACTTTTACTGTACAGATATCACATGCCTTTTATAATCTGGTTCACAGTATAGTCGAATCGGTACGAAATACAAAGGTCAGTATCAGCGTATCTCTATTTTTAATAAATGGTGCCTACCCATTCGAATAAAAAGAGATTAAGGTTCGAACACCGGTGTCGGCAGTGACATCATCGATAATTATACTGAAACAGAATTAATCAATTTTTGTTTTTTTAACTTGCATATTTGAATCATACAATATATTACCAAAATATTCATTGCCTTTTGTATTGAGTTACGCTGAGTACAAAACGTCCATTTAATTAGCTGTACTTCGTAAATAACCCAGCTACCCTATTTGTTAGTAACTTTCTGTCTTTTAATTACAGCGTCTATCACTTTTCTATTCTTCCTGTTCAACTATCTATAGGTTTCTCTGTATATCTATCTGTATATCTATCCATCTATCTCTCTTTCTCTTTCAAAGTTGTAATAAAAAAGTAAACAATCAACTGATTTAAATAGTTAAATATAAGAGATAGAAAATATCACAAGTATTGATAATATTAAACCCATAACGAGGGGGGGTACGGAGAAGCAGAAGAAAGAGAAAATGAGAAAGAGAGTCTGATTTGGGGTATATTATTAATAAAAAGTAGAATATGACCATTACTAATTTAAAAAATTAACGTGAGCCTAGTTAGTGGCCTAACTGCATATGTTTTTTTTTTCTAGTTTATTTGTATGTGACGATATAACTCCGAATTAATAATACTTTACCAAATTATTTTAAATTATTTCATTTCATTTTTCTACAGCAAACGAAAAGATCTCGAAAAAGCAACATTAGGTAATGACATTTCATATTTATTTCTATTTGTTTTAATTAATTCTAAAACTAATCTTAAATTTTTCATGTTTTTTTAAACTAATTTGCGAATTTATGCTGAAAAACAACACTTTATCAATTATGTATTATCTGTTATTGTTTTTCCTAAACATGAATATAAGTCATATTAAAAGATGAATAAGTTTGTAATGCAATTAGCAAACTGTTAATGCTCATAAATAATAAATATTTTGATTTGTGTTTTTTATATATAATTTTATATTTTCGATGTGAAGATATTCTAAGTAATGAAATCTGCGATATGACAAAGCTAAATAATATAAAGATAAAGAAGTACAAGCGTTATATTTTACTATGCATCTATACATACATCTGGTCCACACTGCTTAGTACACACACACACACACATTATATATATATATATATATGTGTATATATATATATATATGTGTGTGTATATATATATATATATCCATATTAATGTAAGATGATAAACAATTATTTCCACTATCAAAAAACGCCGCAACTTATGCAGACACATTAGATGCGCTAAAATCGGATATAAAAATTCGTGTCTGTAGCTTTAATGTCTTGTGTGTGTTGCGGCTGTTGCGATTTTGATTATTGAAATAAATAATTAGTTGTGAATATTGTTATAATATCGACAATATCGAAACATTAACAGATAATGCTGTGATTTTTCTTCTAAGATCAATAGATGAATAATTTTTACAAAATACATACATATATATATATACATATATATATATATATATATATATATATATATATATATATATTTATAATAGTAGCTGGATGCCCGGCTTTACCCGGCTTTGCCCGGTCATACAATACGCTTAAATTATATTTTAATTTATGCAGATAGCGCATGTATTATTATAGAATCAATCCTCCATTGATTATTATATATTACGAGGAATAATTTGCACGGTGGACTAATTCGCAAAAAAAAAAAAAAAAATAAAATAAAATAAAAAAATAAAAATAATAATAATAATAATAATAATAATAATAATGCCATTCATCAAATTCCGTCGTGTTTGTTTTCAATATCACGTCCACTATTATTTGGGCTTATAATGAATAGCCTGAAAATATGGCTTCTGATTGATGAAAAAAAATAAAATAAAATAGTGAGGTACACTTGGAATAATAAGGCAATCGTTTGATCTCTAGTCAAATAATCTACTACTAAGCTATATCTCCATATTATAATAAATCGTTTTTTTTTAGTAGAAATGATTTATTGAAATTTTATTATCTCTCTTTGCCAATGTAACGTAAAATATTCCTCTGCAAAATTTATCCTTTTTATCTATAAGAGAGAAAAGCTATTTTTTAGATAGGATTTTTTCGAGTGTCGATATTAGCCGATAAATTTCAGTACAAAACATTGTCAGACTTATAATTTCGCTTTTGGGAAATTTGCAAAATTATAGGCACAGCCGTTTCGGCACCTTTGAGGAATGAAGTCAAACACAAACACAAAGTGACATTTATATAATATTAGATAGATAGTTAGAATAGAATGGAATATATATGCACGCACACATATACGCATATGTGGGTATATACAAACATCTTTATATGTATATATACATATAAAAATATATATATATATATATATGTAAATATATATATATATATATATATATATATATATATATATATATATTACACATCAAGCGGACATATATTCTGCATGTGTTTCTTACATTTACATTAGTTAATTATTTTGTGAAGTTCAATAATAATCGATTCGTCAAATTCCATTTAAAACCCGTATTCTACAAAATAATTCCATATAGAAATTGAAATCTTCAAATTATATTAAACCTCTAGAAATAATTCAGCATATTTTAATCCCGGCAGCAATATTTATATGTAGCATTATGAAACAGTTTAATAATCATAAGCATCCAATATTTTTGGCCATTAAATGTAGATGCACTCCAGACAGTTTGTTATAGATTTTAAGCTAGATAACTTTAATAAATTGCTTATCAGTTTCTAGGAAAGCTATATTTGTTAAACGCCGAACTACACGGCATTGTCTGTTACATTCCTTATTTCCAAATATTTTAACAAACAATTATAAATGATACTAATAGTACATACTACATATAAGTGTGTTCTAGATCGGATGAAATATTTGTAAAATGTATTAAATTTTTACATTTATTTTTTTCATATTTCAGCAAAAGAAAGAATGGGGTAAGTGTTCATTTATAAACGCTTCATAATTAAATCAAGTAAATATTTGTGTTTATCACTGAAACAATATTAACCAATGTAAATATCCCCGTAAAATATTTACTTTCTGGTAATTTCATAGTGTTCCGTCAATATTAAATTGAAAATACACATGCTATTTCATATTTTTTATGTGTGCGTACGTGTGTAAATGAAATGTGTTTCTTTCTACATACATACGTGCGAGGGGGGTGTATGTGTGCATATATATGTGCATGTATATATGTATGCGTATGTTTTATACATATATATATATATATATATATATATAAATATACATATATATAAAAATGTATATTTACATGTATATATATATACAGATATATATTTAAAAGAGTGTAGCCATCAACAATTGTGGGTTTTTTTTTTAAAGGTTTTTATCATATTTTTATTTTAAAATATTTTTATAACGCATTTCGAGCTAAGGTGTGCTCTCTTCAGATGTTTTCGTAAAAAGTTTTTCTTTAAAATGGGAGTTTGAAAAGTTATTTTTACATCTGCTGATACTAAATATGTTTTTCAGAGTGATGTGGTCTCAGACATCCTGTCTCCAACCGTAAGTGTTCAAAGTGTCCGGTCAAAGTTAGATTCAAAGAGGGCGCTTTTGGTCCATTTGGTGAAGGTTTTTATGGGTATTTTTAGGGTTTTTTCAAAGGCTTTCTTTCCCCATGTATAGCACACACTCACACACAATCACACACGCATACATATACATACATGTACATGTACACATACACACGCATACGCACGCAGGCACATACACATATACACACGCACATATATAGAAATATATGTAGGAGCATACATATATACATACCCACCTACACACTCACACACGTACTCACACACATCCACCACTAACACGTCAGGCACATATTGGTTAATTTTTTTTCCAACCAAAACACGCATGCATACATGCACTTAATCATTCAAACATAAGTACACGCAAACACACACAAGTAAGATGGAGAATAGGTAGGAGAAGATACATATACACACATATACACGCACATACACATATATATATATACATACATGTATGTACATACACACTCACAAATATCCACATACTATGTAGGCACACACACATACATACACACATGCACATACACATAAATAGAGAGACATATGCAGGGGCTCACACATACGCGTATATCCATATCCACACGAACACATTTACCCACTCATACATATGCATACATATGTATATATATATATATATATATATATATATACACAGATGCATATACATTCATCCACCCATATATATGGACACATGCACCCACATTCACACATACACATACATATTCATACATCCCACCTTATGTATATATTGGTTGAAGGTTTCTTTCTTTTCTAATCCAAGCACATATGCATACATGTATTCAGCCACCCAAACATAAGTGCACGTGCACACACAAACAAGATGGAGCATAGATAACAGATGATATATATATATATATATACACGTATACACAACCATATGTATACACTCACATACACCCACATATATACATGCACATATGTGCGCACATACACATACATACGTATAATTTCTAATTGTTTGTTTAGTTTAGAGAAATGGTACTGTACTGGAGATGGACGCGCGCAACCGTGAAAGTGTGCGCGTGCTTTATTGTGCTTCTTTTGTTTCGTATGTGAGGGTGCACATTTACCCCAATATGCATGTGTGTAAGTGTATTTTGTGTTTTGCCTATTTATGTGTATAATTATGGAGAGATGTTTAAGGCGTGGTCAAACTTTACTATGAAGTTTTTTTCTTGTGTTAGCAAGTAGAAGTAGTTGTCAGTTTGGAAGATGGGCATTATCTCGAATCTGCCTCCACTGCATGTGTGTATATGTGTGTACATGCAGGTGTCTATTTTCCGCGATTTTGATGTTGGATCGGTGTAGGGCTACTCTATTACTAAGGTTTTTTGTAGCGCCTATCTAGGATTTATCGCATGCTGGACATTTTATTACATAGACCACGTTTTTTGAGGTGCAATCTAGTTTTGTTTTTTTTTTAAATTTTGAATGTGTGTATGGGGTTCGTGAATGTGCATGTGTTTCCCTCTAATATTATGTTGCAGACTCCATATCGTTGTTTGTTGCATTTTGTGACTCCTTTTGTTGCGTCTTGGTTGAGTTTGGATGAGGTAAGAATGCGTTTTAGGTTTTTGGGTTGGCGTTTGCTTTTAATTATTTTTGTTGTTTTAAGGAAATTGTTTAGGTTGCTGTTTTGGTTAAGTAGGACGAGGTTTTTCGTTATCTCTGTGAAAAGCTCTGGGTTGTTTGTGTTGTGTGTGGAGACGTATGGTAGGATTTGTTCTTTGTTTCGTTCTTTAGGGGTTCTCAAATCTTCTACTGGTATATTTGTCGCAAGTTGGATCCCTTTGTCTATAAGTTTTGATGGGTATTTTCTTTTTCTTAAATTTATTCGTAGTTCCTTGAGTCGGATTTTGCGAAGGTTATTGTCCGTGATTATGGTGCAGATTCTACGTGCTAGGGTGTAGGGAATTGATTTTATGCAGCTTTTAGGGTGGTGACTTTTAAAGTTTAGGTATTGTTGGGTGTCTGTAGGTTTGCGGTAAATGTCTGTGATAAAGTTATTGTCTTTAAT